>NC_025994.2:36770678-37053200 GCF_000442705.2 Elaeis guineensis
GGGGTGCAGACGGAAAGGTGGAGACCTATAAAGCCCGTTTGGTCGCAAGGGGTATCGTCATCTGGTCGCCAAGGGGTATCGTCAACGTTATGGTATTGACTATGACGAGATATTTTCTCCTGTGGCAATGCTCAAATCCATTCGGATAATACTTGCAATAGCTGCCCATCTGGATTATGAGATCTGGCAGATGGATGTAAAGACAGCTTTTTCTGAATGGAGAGCTGACCGAATAGGTGTATATGATACAACCTGAGGGGTTTACATCCACAGATGAGTCAAAGGTGTGCAAGCTTCAAAGATCCATTTATGGATTGAAGCAAGCTTCTCGAAGTTGGAACATGCATTTTGATAAGGTGATCAAAACGTATGGCTTCATTAAGAATGGAGAAGAGCCTGCATCTATAAATGGGCAAATGGTCCAGTTGTGGTATTCTTTATCTTGTACGTGGATGACATTCTCTTAATCGAGAATGACATCCCCGCACTACAGGGAATAAAAGTTTGGTTGTCATCACAGTTCTCCATGAAGAACTTGGGTGAAGCATCCTACATCCTAGGAATGAAGATCTATAGGGATAGATCTAAAAAGATACTTGGGTTATCCCAGTCCATGTACATAGACACTGTGCTGAAGAGGTTCAGCATGGAGAATTTCAAGAAGGGCTATCTACCGATAGGCCAAGAAATTTCTCTCTCTAAGAAGGATTGTCCGACAACTCCTGAAGAGAGAGAGCGTATGAGTAGAGTCCCATATGCTTCAGCCATGGGATCTATCATGTACGCCATGATATGTACAAGACCAGATGTAGCATACTCACTAGGAGCAGTGAGTAGATACCAATCTGATCCTGGAGAAAATCACTGAAAAGTGGTTAAAGCCATCCTTAAGTATTTGAGAAATACTAAGGACCAATGGTTGGTTTATGGCGAGTCAGATCTGAAACTTGTGGAGTTTACAGACTCTAGCTTTCAATCTGACCATGATGACAGCAGAAGCGTGTCGGGTTATATCTTTACTCTGAATGGTGGAGTCATCTGCTGGAAGAGTTTCAAGCAACATACTGTGACGGACTCAGTTTGTGAAGCAGAGTACATCGCAGCATCAGATGCCGCGAAGGAAGCTGTGTGGCTGAGGAAATTCATCAACGAGCTCGGAGTAGCACCCTCCCTCGATGGTCCAGTCCTGCTCTACTACGACAGCACTGGTGCTATAGCTCAGGTGAAGGAACCCAAACCACATCAGCGGATGAAGCACATCTTGCGTCGCTTCTACCTGGTCCGAGAGATCATGGATCGAGGTGACGTCGACCTTCAGAAGATCGATGGAAAGGAGAACCTGGCCGACCCCTTCACTAAAGCCCTGATGATAAAGGAGTTCGACAACCACAAGTCGAAGATGGATATTAGATACTGTGCCGAGTGGCTTTAGGACAAGTGGGAGTTGTTGGGAAATGTGTCCCAAAAAGCCAATCGTCAAGCTGTTGACGGTTGAGCAACCAAGTATTGTAATTGATTTGTTAATAAATAAAATATATTTGGTATTTTCATCATAAGCTTTCATCTTCTAATGAACTCCGTTGTTATGATGAAGTCCTTAGGACTATTTAAGTTCGATAAAGAGAAGATTTATCGATTAGTCCTTAAAACTGTTCACGACCAAATGATAAGCTGTTAATAAGGACGACAGCTTCTATTGAGCATAGGTCGCTGTAGGCCATATGGGTTGGTTGTCCTCTTAACCAAGGAGTGTGGAGACACTAATATGGCATACAGGTGAGATATAACGGTACATCATCATTGAACGTGACCAACTCCAGAGCATTCTGCTGTCGAGAATGTCTCTGATGGGATATAGGTATAAGTGTCCCTTAGACTTGAGATCGCCTCAGTGACTTGCAAGCAACTCACTGTGCTTTGGTACTGGACTAACTGAATTTTTAATTCAGAGACGGAAGGCTTCTGGGCACAGTCAAATACTTGCGAAGTCAGAGTATGATCGAGATGGGATTGACCACTCCAAGAGTTGGAGAAGAATGAGTCACTATATTTCAATTTAGCAAAACCTTGGCCAGGGTAATCCATCAGATGGATTTGATATTTTGAAATACAATGTGGACAACCTGATCAGAGTTGACAGTTGAACTCTGGGGTGTCCTATGATCATTTTGGTCAAGGAGATGAATTATATGAAAACTATATCCGCATGGGTTCTAAGGATGTTGTTCTACACATTCGACCTATCCGGTCGTCGGGTACCATTGCTAGATGGTCACTTTGATTGGTATAAAAATTTATTCCTATGCTACCGGCTTAGGTTTGGACCTATGAGGTCACACACATTAGAGTTCATGATCCGATCGGATGGTTGATCAACGATTAAGAATCATTCTATGGTTAAATGATCAATACGATTGACATTTAACCCAGTGCAAGTATTGCAGGAGAATCGATTAGCAATTCGATTGCTAATTGGCTTAATTTGATTAAGTCAATGGGGTGAGATTAAGTCTAATTAAATATGATTTAATTAGATTTATTTTGGGCTTGATTGGATCAAGTCCAATTGGTTTATTGGATAAGCCAAGTGCAAGGAAAAACTAGTCCTAGTTCAACTAGGACTTGGGTCAATCTAATTTCTAATTTGATTAGAAAATTAAATCAGATTTAAATCTAATTTAATCTGATTAAATTAAGTTTTTAATTAGGTTAAGACCTATTTTAATTAGGTTAATCTAATTTTGGTTTGATTTGATTTGAGAAACCAAATTAAAACAAGTCATAAGATAGAATCCTAGTAAGACTAGGATTCCACCTTGCGCCACATAAGCCTTCCCCACGCCCTCTCTCTCATTCAACGCTAATCTTCTCTTATTTTGTGTGACAAAAGCCCTCTCCCAGGTCTCTCCCACGTTCACAAAAGGTCTCCTCTCTTCTTTCTTACATGGAAGGTGGTTTGGATCAAATCAAAGAGGAATAAGTTTGGATTTCGAATTCTATGAGATAGAGTTTTAGAAATCCAAAACTCTTTCAATTTTGCATCGAATTTATCCAAATTTTTTTTAAAATTTTTACAACTTTTAGGGTACACATTGTGCACCCTTTTCTCGTGATCCATTCATAAAAATATGGAGGAGGTGCTCAAGAGTTGGGCGCCCCTTAACTTGCCATGTTTGGATAAGCCTTGACTAGGTATTTGACCTAGACAAGGACTCTATCATATCTCTCTGTATAAAATGAGTTTCTTCATAAAATTTTCAAAGAAGATAGATATCTGAGATTCCTTTTTTCTATCCAAAAATTAGAGAGAAAGGCCTTTGGGTCATGGAGATATAAAAGATACAAATTAGGGTGTCTAGAGAAAAAAATGTGAAGAAGAAGAGGGTCTTCTTTTAAGGTTTTTTGTTTTCATATCTTTCCTCCCTCCATCTTGAGTTTTCTGAGAGCATCTCAGATCTGAAACTCCTCCTTTTACTTTCCATCTTTGGAAGAGTCCAAATCAAGAAGAAGGAGGCACCTGATCAACCATCAAAGAAGGATCAGCGCAGTACTAGCATACTGTGCTGATTTCCTGAAGCAGGACTTCTGATCGAGATTAGTGGGCTCGTGTGGATGACTCCTAGAGGTCGGACATGTGTGCGGCTTGCAACATCATCCTCAAGCCTGGATCGTGAGGTTAGAATGTCTAACTTGCAAGGTAATAGATCTGATCTATTGTTTAATACATATATTAGATGTAGTATAGAAACATGTTGATATGATCAACATGTAGTTCATGCTATATTTATATATTTTAATTTTTAATTTAATGCTATGTAATAATCATGTAATAAGATCTTAGATCTAGAGATTCTTTGATTTTAAAAAATAAATTTTGATTTATTTTAATCTTTCACTGTATGATCTTGAAAAGGTTTCAAGATCTAACCCTGAAACCTTAGATCTGGTTCCTACACTACTCGCATTAATTCGATCATTGATGAGTTAATGACAAATCCCCACCACTGATCTCACTTACCTGGCCAATCTGGTAAGTTAGATTTTGATTAGATCACTTGGTGATTAGAGCTCACCCATGTCATTAGGTAAATCAGTGTGACTGATTTAGGTACTCCTAATGCCAGCTTTAATTAAATCCTTTTTAATCTGACTTGATGAAGTCAATGAGAGGATTGAAATTGGCTGGATGATTTCTTCTCTACTATCCTTTAATAAAATTTTCAAAAATTATTAGATCCCTAAAATGATTAAGTTATAATGATAACTAAGTCAATGCCTCCCATTAAGTGACTGATAATGAGTCCATTAGTTCGATGATCATTGGAGGCCCAAAGGCCTGGTGCTCATTGGCTAATGAAATTATCATTCATAATATGATAATTTGGTTGAGTCTTTCTGATGGTGGTTAGATTGGCCGGCCAAAGTCGGGCCTGATCATTTATTGGTTTGATTCACCAAATTAAGTCATATTGATGGTTGGACCTAACCAGATCTTTTCAGTGGAGGCCAAAGCCTACTGATTAGGTTCTGGGGCAAAATCAATTACTAGAAGTTGTTTAGAGAAACAACTGGTTAAGAACCTACCCATAGATGTACATGGGTTGACCAACCAAAGTTGGGCTCGTGTGTAGTCTGTGTGGATTCTAGTACCCATTAAGGAATTAAAGTAATTTCTCGAATTGGAGGTTGAGGTTACCAGTTCGTAAAAATATTGAAAAAAATTTTAGACTAAAGTCCAAGTCTTTAGTATTAATTTATGTACTAATAGAGGTCTGGTTTTCATTTATACAGCTATGGCCACTACCCTGTCGCTCTGGTCATTATTAGATAATGACAAGCTCATGGGACCTAATTTCGATAGCTGGTATCGAAAATTGAAAATCATCCTTGAGCATGAGCAGATCCTTTATGTAGTAACGGATCCAGCCCTGAGGAGCCAGCTCCGAATGCTAGTAAGGCGATCCGAGACACTTACCAGAGTGGCTCAATGACCGCACTACCATCCGATGTATTATGTTGGCAGCAATGAATGACGAGTTCAGCTGTAGGTTTGAGAATGCCCAGCCACAGGAGATGCTTCAAATGTTGAACGACTCCTTTGGCACGCCTGACGATGTTGAAAGGCACAAAACTGTTGTGCCATTTTCAATGCTCAGATGAGGGATGGGGTCTCAGTCACTGATCATGTACTGTACATGATCGAGATGATTGAGCGCCTGAGCAAATTGGGTTTTCCTCTGCACGAGCAGCTCGGTAAGGATGCGAACCTTAATTCCTTGCCCAAGTCCTTCCTCCTATTCCTTACTCATTTTCGAATGACAAAGCCTGCAGTAAACTACCACGGGTTGTTGGGATTGCTACAAAACTTTGAGAAGGATCACCAGCTCCATAAGGAGTCGGTGAATGTAGTGGGAGGGTCTTCTTCTCGTTGTCGATCCTTTGGGAAGGAGAAGAAGAACAAGAAGAAGAAGAACAAGAAGGTGCAGCCTCATGCTGGGACGGTTGCACAGAGTCAGACCAAGAAGCGCAAGCCCGACCAGAGCCAGGCGGAGTGCTTCTTTTGCAAGAAGCAAGGGCATTGGAAGAGGAACTATCCTCAATACATTGCCTCCCTAGATCCGAACAGGCCGAAGAAGAAGCAAGGTAATTATATGATAACTCCTTGCAACTTTTCTATTTGTGATACTACTGCCTGGGTATTGGATACTGGAAGCCCTTATCATATTTGTAATTCGATACAGGGTCTGCAAGTCAGTAGGAGATTTGATGAAGGCGAGAGGTTCCTGAATGTTAGAGATGGAAGCAAAGTTCTAGTTCTAGCTTTAGGAATCATGAGTCTTGTAATCAATTTTTGTAATATAATTCTGAGTGAATGTCACTATTATCCAAGCTTTTTATTAAATATTATTTCTGTAGGCCTTTTGGCCATGTACGGTTATGATTTTTTAATAAAAAGAAATATTTACAATATCATTTTGAATGGTGTTACAATATTTGTTGGATAATTAAATAATAGAATTTACTTACTATCACAGCCTGTTAATATGGTTTAAAACTTCGATAAATGCCCTAGAATAGATAATGTGTCAGAAGTCTACCTTTGGCACTATAGGCTAGGTCATATCAATAAGAACAGGATAAACAGGTTGGCTCAAGAAGGAATTCTTGAACTTGGTGATTGTGAATCACTTCCAACCTGTGAGTCTTGTCTTCTTGGAAAGATGACCAAGTCACCTTTTACTGGAAAAGGTGAGCGAGCCAGTGAACTCTTGGGTCTGGTACATTCTGATGTATGTGGACCTATGAGCTCAAGTGTAAGAGGTGGATATTTCTACTTTATAACCTTCACAGAAGACCTATCGAGGTATGGGTATGTCTACTTAATAAAGCATAAGTCGGAGTCGTTTGAAATGTTCAAACTATTTCGAAATGAGGTAGAAAAATAAACTGGGAAGTGTATTAAAATTCTTCGATCTGATCAAGGAGGTGAATACCTTTTCAATGAGTTTCTGACGTATCTAGGAGAGAATGGGATTCTCTCTCAGTGGACTCCTCCTAGAACACCACAGCATAATAGTGTGTCTGAAAGGAGGAATCGGACCTTATTGGACATGGTTCGATCCATGATGGGGTTTGCTGGTCTACCGATCTTTCTCTGGGGATATACGCTCGAATCGGCTTGTTACCTTCTAAATAGAGTTCCGAGTAAGTCTGTAGCCAAAATGCCATATGAGATATGGATAGGACGTAAGCCAGTACTCTCGCACCTTAGGGTTTGGGGGTGTCCGACTTATGTTAAACGTTTAATTACAGACAAGCTTGGACCTAGGTCTGATAAGTATAATTTTATAGGGTACCCAAAAGAGACCAAAGGATATTATTTCTACCTTGCTGATGAGCAAAAGGTGTTTGTCAGCCTTAAGGCAATCTTTTTAGAAAAGGAGTTCCTTAGTGAAGGAACTGTTGCCTCTAAGGTCGAACTTGACAAAGTTCGACAGGTGGAAAATCCGACACGTGTTACTGAACCTGAACCGGATTTGATTAGATCAGATCCGGAGCCCATTGATTATGCACCCTTAAGGCGGTCTGATAGAGTACCACATCAATCGGACAGATACTATGGTTTCTTGATCCGGGATGGTGATCCTGTCGAACTTGATGAAAACGATGAGGATTCGATCACCTACATGGATGCAATGCAGAGACCTGACTCTGAGAAATGGCTAGAGGCCATGAAATTCGAAATGGAGTCCATGAAGGTCAACGATGTGTGGACATTGGTTGACTCACCCGAAGGAGTGAAACCCATAGGGTGTAAGTGGGTCTTTAAGAGGAAGATGGGCACAGACGGAAAGGTGGAGACCTATAAAGCCCATCTGGTTGCCAAGGGATATCGTCAACGTTATGGTATAGACTATGACGAGACGTTTTCTCCTGTGACAATGCTCAAATCTATTCGGATTATGCTTGCGATAGCTGCCCATCTAGACTATGAAATCTGGCAGATGGATGTGAAGACAGCTTTCCTAAACGGAGAGCTGGATGAAGAGGTGTATATGATACAACCTGAAGGATTCACATCCATAAATGAGTCTAAGGTATGCAAGCTACAAAGGTCCATTTATGGACTTAAACAGGCATCTCGGAGTTGGAACATACGTTTTGATAGGATGATCAAAACGTATGGCTTCATTAAGAACGGAGAAGAGCCATGCATTTATAAGTGGGCTAATAGTCCAGTAGTAGTATTTCTTGTATTGTATATGGATGACATTCTCTTAATCGAGAATGATGTCCCTGCATTACAGAGAATAAAGATTTAGCTATCGTCACAGCTCTCCATGAAGGATCTGGGAGAAGCTTCCTACATCTTAGGGATGAGGATCTATAGGGATAGATCCAAAAGGTTGCTTGGCTTATCTCAGTCCACGTACATTGATACTATGCTGAAAAGGTTCAGCATGGAGAATTCCAAGAAAGGCTATCTACCGATAGGCCATGGAATTTCTCTCTCGAAAAGGGATTGTCCGACAACACCTCAAGAGAGAGAGCGTATGGGTAGGATTTCATATGCTTCGATAGTGGGATCTATCATGTACGCCATTGTTGGGTATAAAATACCCACAGCCGGAACCCACGGCGGAACCGACATCAGCACAGCTCCGCCCGGACTCCTACGGGAGCCGGGCTCCACCGCCATCAGCAAGCGCAGCTCCGCCCGGACTCCTACGGGAGCCGGGCTCCACCGACGGCATCAGCACAGCTCCGCCCGGACTCCTACGGGAGCCGGGCTCCACCGACGACATCAGCTCAGCTCCGCCCGGACTCCTACGGGAGCCGGGCTCCGCTCTCAATATCAATTGCTGGTAAGCTCAGTCCGGACTCCTACGAGAGCTGGACTTCACCCTTGACTTTGTTTGCAGCGCAGCTCCGCCCGGACTCCTACGGGAGCCGGGCTCCACCGCCGACATCAGCACAGCTCCACCCGGACTCCTACGGGAGCCGGGCTCCACCACCGACATCAGAATGGTTCCGCCCGGACTCCTACGGGAGCCGGACTCCACCACCGACATCAGAATGGTTCCGCCCGGACTCCTACGGGAGCCGGGCTCCACCACCGACATCAGAATGGTTCCGCCCGGACTCCTACGGGAGCCGGGCTCCATCACCGACATCAGAATGGTTCCGCCCGGACTCCTACGGGAGCCGGGCTCCACCACCGACATCAGAATGGTTCCGCCCGGACTCCTACGGGAGCCGGGCTCCACCACCGACATCAGAATGGTTCCGCCCGGACTCCTACGGGAGCCGGGCTCCATCACCGACATCAGAATGGTTCCGCCCGGACTCCTACGGGAGCCGGGCTCCACCACCGACATCAGAATGGTTCCGCCCGGACTCCTACGGGAGCCGGGCTCCACCACCGACATCAGAATGGTTCCGCCCGGACTCCTGCGGGAGCCGGGCTCCACCACCGACATCAGAATGGTTCCGCCCGGACTTCTACGGGAGCCGGACTCCGCCGCCGACATCAAAACAGCTCCGCCCGGACTCCTACGGGAGCCGGGCTCCGCTCTCAATATCAATCGCTGGTAAGCTCAATCCGGACTCCTATCAGAGCCGGACTACACCCTTGACTCTGTTTGCAGCGCAGCTCCGCCCGGACTCCTACGGGAGCCGGGCTCTGCTGCCATCATCACAGCTCCGCCCGGACTCCTACGGGAGCCAGGCTCCGCTCACGATGGCTCCGACCATTGTCGAGCTTCAATCGACAGATCCACGCCCCCTGACAGGCCCTCAAAACGGCCGCGACCCTGCTCCACCTCCTGTGGCGGACTCCACGCAGTGTCATCATTCCCTGACAAGCCGTGGCAGCCATAGCCGCCCTGCTCCACTTCCTGTGGCGGACTCCACACAGCTCCATTATCCCCCTGGCAGGCCACAGTAACGGCCACGAACCTGCTCCACCTCCTGCGATGGATACCATGCGATTCTCCTGACGACGGACGCTGCTCCACCCCTCATAACGGATTCCACGTGGCAAATCGAGGTGATACCCACGTGTCTGCTCCATTATCTTTCGCAATCAATTCTCCTGACCATGGGCGGCCCACTACCAGGCAGTTACACACGTCGCCATCAGTCCGTTGCCTCCCCCGCCTATAAAAGGGGGGGACTCAGATACGTTATCTCCTAAGCCCTCTTTTCTATCTCAAAACTCTGCTAAATTCTCCGTTCGAGCACTCCATTCTTGTTGAGGCAGAGAACTGACTTGAGCGTCGGAGGGTCTTGCCGGAGCAACCCCACCTCCGGTTTAGACTTCCCTTGCAGGTCCCGACGGCGACCGCGGCTTCCTCAACTCCAGCTTCTCCGGTGCAGGCAGATTTTTGCACCAACAGGATTGGCGCTAGAAGAAGGGCCCTGTGTCTTCGCAGCACCCTTGTTCTTGAAGGAGCGCTCAACGGAGCCACCTCCGGCCATCTCTCCGTCATCTACTCCTAATCCTCCCCCGCGAGATCGACACCCGATGCCTCCGCGCAGGGCGTCCACCCGGCGGTCCACGGCCTCTGCGGCCAGATCTCAGGCTCCGGCCTCCCCTCCCGTTTCTCAGCCAGCTCCTCCTCCCCCTCCGGCGACGGCAGTCGGTGCAGAGCAGTTTGACTTGCTGGCGCAGCAGGTCAAGGGCCTCGTCGAGGCCGTACAGGCGATGCAGCAGCAGCCGCCGCAGGCGTCAGCGCATCCTAAGGGGCATCTCCAGAATGTCAGAACCCGGCGGTGGGGCGGGCCACCTGGGCCAGCCGCCCCGTCCTTCCTGAGAAGGCGAATCCGAGGGTGGAGAGCCCTCAGTCGGACCACGACTCCACCCCTGGGAGATCCCTGCCCCCGTTCTGCCAAAGGACCCTCGAGACTCGAAGTCGAGAGGATTTCCTGGACCGGAGGCTCCAGGAGATGAACCGGCGAATCAAAGAACTCCGCCATGCACCTTCCGCTTATGGTGAGGATATCTGCACTGACCCTCCCTTCTCCCAAATGATTATGCAGGAACCGATCCCGCCGAATTTCAAGCTCCCCCAGTTTGAAAGCTACGATGGGACGTCGGACCCGGTGGACCACCTGGAAGCCTTCCGAACGATGATGCTGCTTCATGGTGCCCCCGACGCCATCTTGTGCCAGACTTTCCCGTCTACTTTGAAGGGAGCAGCCAGAAACTAGTACTCGGCACTGAAGCCGGGTACCATCTTCTCCTTCGACCAAATGAGCCACCAATTCGTGGCCCATTTTGTCAGCAGCCGACATCCCCAGAAAGGTTCGGAGTCCCTCATCAACATCAAGCAGAGGGAAGGGGAGTCCATACGGGCCTACATCAACCGCTTCAACATCGCGGCGTTGGAGGTCCGAAACTTGGACCAGTCGGTTGCCATGGCCGCCCTGAAAGGTGGCCTTCAGAAGAATGACCTTCTGTACTCCCTGGAGAAGAAGTACCCCAGGGATTTCGCTGATCTGCTGGCTCGGGCTGAAGGATACGCCCGAGCGGAAGAGGCCTTCAAAATAAAGGATGAAGAGACTGCAAGGGAGCGCCAGGTGGAAGATTCTAGCAAGCCCGCGATTGAGAAGAGGCCAAGGGAAGCCCGGCCTCGCTCCCGATCCCCTCCTGGGCACAAGCGCGCCCATACTCCACCCCGGGCACGCAGGCAGAGGAGCCCGGACAACAAGTTTCGGTGGGGTTCCCCGCCAGGGAAGTTCCGCAGCTACGCCCCCCTCAACGCCTCGAAGGCCCAGGTACTGATGGAGGTCAGGGAGCTGATCCCTAGGCCGGAGAGGATGCGCACGCACCTCGGGAAGCGCAACCCCAACAAGTTCTGCCTCTACCACCGCGACCACGGCCATGACACCGAAGAGTGCATCCAGCTCCAGGACGAGATCGAGGAGCTCATCCGGCGAGGTCGGCTTGACAGATTCATCCGCCGCAGGCCTGAGGGTAGAGGAGACCGACCAAGGGCCCTCCCACCGCCCGAACCGCAGAAGAGGAAGGAGCAGCCCGGGGACCGGCCTCCTATTGGGACCATCGACTCCATCGCCGGAGGGCCTCAAGGAGGAGCGGGAGAACTGTAAATGTATTGCTTACTATTTCGTTTTGAATCTACTTTTCTTTCTAGCTAACGCACTCCTCCCGCTTAACGCGGATGTATTATGACTGGATACGACCTCTCCAAAAAGCAACGGCCATGTCAGGAACAGGAGGAGAACCTCGTCCTGACATGAGCAAAGTCGAAGGCCCGATTCTTTTAGACCGGATGGGGGGAGAGGCCTTACAACGCCCTAAATGTGCCCCCACAGCCCTGTTAGGGACAGGAGGAAAACCTCGCCCTAACTTGAGCAAAGTCGAAGGCCCGGTTCTTTTAGACCGGATGGGGGAGAGGCCTTACAACGCCCTAATGTGCCCCCACAGCCCTGTTAGGGACAGGAGAAAAACCTCGCCCTAACTTGAGCAAAGTCGAAGGCCCAGTTCTTTTAGATCGGATGGGGGGAGAGGCCTTGCAACGCCCTAATGTGCCCCCATAGCCATGTCAGGAACAGGAGGAGAACCTCGTCCTGACATGAGCAAAGTTGAAGGCCCGGTTCTTTTAGACCGGAGGGGGGAGAGGCCTTACAGCGCCCTAACGCGCCCCCACAAGCCAGGCTGATGACGAGAACCTCGCCACCGGCTCAAGCAAAATGGAAGACCCGGACTCCTACGGGAGCCGGGTTCCGCCGCAAAGGTAAGCTTCACCCGGACTCCTACGGGAGCCGGGTTCCGCCGCCAAGGTAAAGCTTCACCCGGACTCCTACGGGAGCCAGGTTCCGCCGCCAAGGTAAAGCTCCACCCGGACTCCTACGGGAGCCGGGTTCCGCCGCCAGGTAAAGCTTCACCCGGACTCCTACGGGAGCCGGGTTCCGCCGCCAGATAAAGCTTCACCCGGACTCCTACGGGAGCCGGGTTCCGCCCCCAAGAAAGACTTCGCCCGGGCTCCATCCGCCACTCCGCCAGCAAGGGTTAAAAACGGTGGCGAGGCTCGGCCACATGACAAGATCGGATGGAAGGGAAGAGCCCTTTCCCACGGTGACCTCTAAGCCAAACAGGCCAAACAACGAGAAAGGGTCAACGAACGACAATATTAGCGCTACGCGCGGACAAGGTAACAAAATGCTTTTTTCTCATTTCTGATATATGTGCTACAGGGCCAGGACGGCCAGAAAAAGAGGGACAAAACGACAAGAAAAGAAAAGGGGGGCAGCTACAAAAGGGGGGTGACTACTAAAGAACTCTAAGGAGGTCCTGCTCCCTCTAACATAGGGTGATCACCTCCATCCCCCGACCAGGACTGCCTCAGGGTCTCCACCATTTCCTCTAGTTCTTCCTTCTTTTGCAGCATATCCTGGAGCGCCTGACGAAGTCGCCGACTCTCAGCCTCCGCTTCCCGATGCCACTTCCGCAAAACTTCGGACTCCGCCTCTGCGTCCGCGACGGCCTTCCGCTCAAGCCCCAGCTGGATTTTTACTTGTTGAAGCTCAGCTGTCTTCTCCCCAAGGGAGACGGAAATCCCTTCGACAGTGCCTCTCAGGGCCCGGAGCTCTTCGTTATCTTGGACGTTGGCAAGCTGCGCCCTAGTAACCAACTGCCTCTGGAGGCGAACCACCTCATCCGTCGATCGATGGAATCTCCCCTTGAACTCCTCTACCTGTCGGCGCCAGCTGGCCCGCTGCACATCGTGGCTCATCTCGGCATCTTGAAGCTGCTTCTGGAGGTCGGAGACCCTCTGCGACCATTTTTGGGCATCGTCAGCCCGCACTAGGGTCCGGGATGAGTTTCCTTCCAGCTGGCCAATCTTCCTCTGCGCAGCTGAAAGCTCCATCTTAAGGGCGCTGATCCTGGCTTCTTGAGCCCAAGTTCGGTCACTGGCGCTCTTCTTGCATTCCTCAAGCTCTTTTGTGAAGCTCGCCTTCCTCCGACTGTAGTCCATGATCGCCTTCACTTGGATACTCCTGAAGTGGGCGGCCTCGGCAGCGGCCTCGGAGTAGCATTTTTTCGCCTGACGGAGCTCGCCTTCCGACTTCTTCAGCTTCCTCGTCAAGTGGAGGACCTCCTTTTTCAACCATCGGATAGCGGACTTCAGCGGGACCCCCAGGGGCAAGGGGAGTGCTTCAGTGAGACACTGCCATTGGAAGAGGCAAGCGTCAAAGACCGATTCATTGCAAGAAGAAAGGCCGGAAAGAAGGAGCAGAGGGAGGAAAAAATCATCCACAAAAAGGAATTCGACTTTATTAATTGATCTTGAAGACAAATGAAAAGGAAGCATGATAACAAAAGAAAGGTACAAGGTCGGAGGTCTCAGACCTCGGGAGCGGGGGGTGGAGAGTTCGGCGCGGGGGGTGCAACTGCTGTGGCGGTGGGCGAAGGGCCGGCCTCGTCGTCGGACTCCTCCAAGAATTCGAGGCCGAGATCGGGATATCTGCTAGCCACCCTCTCCCGGCAAAGCTCAAACCCTTTGGTAAATGCCTCCAGGCCGAACTGGACGTTCAGCTCCCTCATCTCCGCGGAGGCCTTGAACTCCTCCACCGCAAGGGTCCTGGCCTCCGAGACCAGAACCGGAGTTTGCTCGGCCAGATGGGCGACTTCGGCCTCCGCCTTCCTCACCGACTCCTCCAGGCTCCGTCTCTCCGCCTCCCGGGCTTGTCTCTCCTCCTCCCGGGCTTGTCTTTCCTCTTCCCGGCCCTGTCTCTCTCTCTCCAGGGCCTCCCGGAGGGCGGCCACCTCGGCCGTCTTCGCTTGAAGATGGGCAGCCTCATCCCGGCAGCGCTCCTCCGCTCGGAGAAGGTCCCTTCTCGTGCGGCCCGACGCCTCGACGTAGGCGAAGAGCTGGTGCCCGATCTGCAAGGACAGATGGAGAATTACAACAAAGACCGAGCAACCATGCAAATAAACATCTGCTTACCTCAAGAAAGGATCCCAGAGTATCCCAGGCCCGCTGCTCGGGATCGGCATGGTCAATCCTCTCCACGACATCGGGCAGAATGCAGCCATCGAGCAGCCGACGGATTAGAGCCTTGTCGTTGAAGGGATTCTCCGATCCCCCCTCGGAGCAGACGGACTCGTCTGCAGCGGCTCGGTGGCTGCTCGGCCTGCGGGCCACCGATTTTCTCCTCCTCCCCACGGCAGGCACCTTCGCGGGGCGAGCCTCCGGAATGGGGACCCCAGTCGGTGGGCTCCCTGGGGGAGCCCGGGGGGCCGCTGGCTCGGCATCCGAAGGAATGTCGATCGCCGGGGTCGCCTGGACGGGCGCGGCCAGGCTCGTCTCCTCCACCCTGGCCCTCTTCGTCGAGCCGGAAGTCATCGCGCCCTTCCTTTTCTGGGCTCTCATGGCCTTGGCGAGCATCCGTGTGGCCTCGGCGTCCATTGCTAAAAAAAAAAAAAAAAAAGAAAAAAGAAAGAGAGGGGGAAAAGAAAAGAAGAAGGAAAAAGCAGCACCAATCAGTTCAAAAAAAAAAAAAAAAAAAAAAAAAAAAGAAGAAGAAGAAGAAGAAAGAAAAGAAAGAAGAGAAAGAGGAAAGAGGAAAAAGGAAAAGAGGGAAGAAGAAGACAAGAAAAGGAAAGATGTATACTTGCTGGATCTTGAGGGCTCAGGCCGATGTTGAAGAGAAGCGGCTCCCTCAGTAGGTTCGGAAGGGAAGGAGCGGGATAACTCAGGAGCTTCTGGGCGGCCTGAAGGTCGTCCTCTCCCAGGCCAGGAGCCCGGCGGACGGAATCCCTCAGAGACCCCCAAGGGGGTAGGCCCAATTCCAGGGTCGGGCAGTAAACAAAGAGGAATTTCCCCTTCCAGTTGTGAATCGAAGAAGGGGCGCCCTTCAGCAACCCCTTCTTGCCGAACTGAGGGGAGAAGTACCACCAGTCCTTCGCCGAAGGATGGCGTTTGAAGGTGTAGAAATGTCTGAATAAGGAGAGGGATGGCTGGACCTCGGCTATGTGGCAGAGAGAGAGAAACCCTATCAAAAACCTAAAGAAATTCGGGGCAACAGAAGCAAGTGAAATATCTAAAAAGCGAAAGAAGGCGGCGACGAAGTTTGGGAGCGGAAGCCGAAGCCCGGCACGAAAGGCCTCCTGGTACAGGCAAAAGCGGCCGGGAGGGGGAGCGCTGGCCCTATCAGAGGGGCCAGGAAGCTCCAGGTCGTACTCTGCAGGGACCCCGTATCGAGCCCTTATCAGGAGAAGTTCGTCCGGAGTCGACGAACACGAAATGGCGCCCGGCGCGAAAATCGGGCTCCACCACCGACATCAGAATGGTTCCGCCCGGACTCCTACGGGAGCCGGGCTCCATCACCGACATCAGAATGGTTCCGCCCGGACTCCTACGGGAGCCGGGCTCCACCACCGACATCAGAATGGTTCCGCCCAGACTCCTACGGGATCCGGGCTCCACCACCGACATCAGAATGGTTCCGCCCGGACTCCTACGGGAGCCGGGCTCCATCACCGACATCAGAATGGTTCCGCCCGGACTCCTACGGGAGCCGGGCTCCACCACCGACATCAGAATGGTTCCGCCCAGACTCCTACGGGAGCCGGGCTCCACCACCGACATCAGAATGGTTCCGCCCGGACTCCTACGGGAGCCGGGCTCCATCACCGACATCAGAATGGCTCCGCCCGGACTCCTACGGGAGTCGGGCTCCACCACCGACATCAGAATGGTTCCGCCCGGACTCCTACGGGAGCCGGGCTCCACCACCGACATCAGAATGGTTCCGCCCGGACTCCTGCGGGAGCCGGGCTCCACCACCGACATCAGAATGGTTCCGCCCGGACTCCTACGGGAGTCGGACTCCGCCGCCGACATCAAAACAGCTCCGCCCGGACTCCTACGGGAGCCGGGCTCCGCTCTCAATATCAATCGCTGGTAAGCTCAATCCGGACTCCTATCAGAGCCGGACTACACCCTTGACTCTGTTTGCAGCGCAGCTCCGCCCGGACTCCTACGGGAGCCGGGCTCCGCTCACGATGGCTCCGACCATTGCCGAGCTTCAATCGATAGATCCATGCCCCCTGACAGGCCCTCAAAACGGCCGCGACCCTGCTCCACCTCCTGTGGCGGACTCCACGCAGTGTCATCATTCCCTGACAAGCCGCGACAGCCATAGCCGCCCTGCTCCACTTCCTGTGGCGGACTCCGCATAGCTCCATTATCCCCCTGGCAGGCCACAGTAACGGCCACGAACCTGCTCCACCTCCTGCGATGGATACCATGCGATTCTTCTGACGACGGACGCTGCTCCACCCCTCATAACGGATTCCATGTGGCAAATCGAGGTGATACCCACGTGTCTGCTCCATTATCTTTCGCAATCAATTCCCCTGACCATGGGCGGCCCACTACCAGGCAGTTACACACGTCGCCATCAGTCCGTTGCCTCCCCCGCCTATAAAAGGGGGGGACTCAGATACGTTATCTCCTAAGCCCTCTTTTCTATCTCAAAACTCTGCTAAATTCTCCGTTCGAGCACTCCATTCTTGTTGAGGCAGAGAACTGACTTGAGCGTCGGAGGGTCTTGCCGGAGCAACCCTACCTCCGGTTTAGACTTCCCTTGCAGGTCCCGACGGCGACCGCGGCTTCCTCAACTCCAGCTTCTCCGGCGCAGGCGGATTTTTGCACCAACAGCCATGATATGTACACAACCAGATGTGGCATACTCACTAGGGGTAGTGAGTAGATACCAATCTGATCCAGGGAAGAATCACTAGAAGGTTGTTAAAACCATCCTGAAGTATTTAAAAAATACTAAGGACCAGTGGCTTGTATATGGTGAATCGAACTTGAGACTTATAGGGTTTACAGACTCTAGTTTCCAGTCTGATCGCGATGACAGCAAGAGTGTGTCAGGATTTATTTTTACCCTTAATGGTGGGGCTGTCTGCTGGAAGAGTTTCAAGCAGCACACTGTGGCTGATTCAGTATGCGAGGTGGAGTATATTGCTGCATCAGATGCTGCCAAAGAAGCGATGTGGCTGAGAAAATTCATCACCGAGCTCGGAGTAGCACCCTCCCTTCTTGGTCCAGTTTTGCTCTACTGTGACAGCTCTGGAGCCATTGCTCAGGCGAAGGAACCGAAGGCACACCAGCGGACGAAGCATATTCTGCACCGCTACCATCTCATACGAGAGATCGTGGATCGAGGTGACGTCGACCTTCAGAAGATTGACAGGAAGGAGAACCTGACCGACCCATTCACTATAGCCATTGAGGTGAAGGAGTTCAACGACTACAAGTCAAAGATGGGTATTAGATACTGCACCGATTGGCTTTAGGCCAAGTGGAAGATTGTTGGGAATAGTATCCCAAAGCCAATCGTCAGTCTGTTGACGGTTGTGCTCCTTTTGTATTAGTACATGAATTATAAATAAATAAAAGTTATTTTGATATTTTTTCATCACAAATGTTTCATCTTCTAATGAACTCCTGTGTTGTGGTGAAGTTCTTAGGACTATTTAGACTCGACAAAGGAGGATTTGTTAATTAGTCCTTAAACCTGTTCGTGATCAAATGATACGTTGTTACCAAGGACGATAATGTTTATCGAGCATAGGTCATTGTGTGCCATATGGGTTGGTTGTCCTCATAATCAAGGAGTGTGGAGACACTGGTATGGCATACAGGTGAGATGTAATGATACATCTGCACTGAACGTGACCGACTCTGGAGCTATTTCTGCTATCAAGATTTGCTCTGATGGGATATGGATATAAATATTCCTCTGACCTGAGACCACCACGGTGACTTGCAAGCAACTCACTACACTTAGGCACTGGACTACCTAAATTTCTAATTCAGTGATGGAAGGCTGCTGGGTGTAGTCAAGTACTTGACTTGTCGGTGCGTGTGTCAAGATGGGATTGACCACTCCAGTTTAGGAGCTGTGTACAGTCGTGTTTCAATTTAGCAAAACCTTGGCCAGGGTAGTCCTAGTGAGGAGTCACAGGACTAATTGAGTTGAGCACGATTCGGATGATCTCATCAAGGTTGACAGTTTAACCCGGAGTCATCCTAAACACAAGGGTCAAAAGGGATAAATTATACGGTAACCATATTCACGTAGGTTCTGAATGTTGCGATTGTGACTATTCGACCTATCCGATCGTCGGGTACCATTGCTAGATGGTCACTTCGATTAGTACAGGAATTGGTTCCTGTGCTACCGGCTTAGGTTCGAACCTGTGGGGTCACATACATTAGAGGTTCCTTTCTGATCTGATGGCTGATTATGAGTCTTATATGTTTGAAACTCTATGATTGAGAATTAGGATTCTCTGATCATGAGTTCCACACATTTTGGGTACCGGGGTCAAAATTTTGAATTTCAAATTTTGAATTTGAAATTTGAACTCTTCGATCAAGGTTTCATATTGATGGACTTTGATACCCGATTGCCCATCGGATTTGGACTTAATAATTATGAGAGGTTTTATTAATGATTTGATCGCTAATTAACTCAATTTGATTGAGTAATTATTTTTGGATCTAGTCCAATTGAATTGGATTCAGTTGGGTTTGACCCGATTAGGTTAAGAGTTGACCTAATCGTCGAGATGGTTTGGTCCCTGATTTGATCAGGGGTTGGGCTTAGTCAATTTCTGATTTGATTAAGATTTTAT
Organism: Elaeis guineensis; assembly: GCF_000442705.2. Lineage (NCBI taxonomy): Eukaryota > Viridiplantae > Streptophyta > Magnoliopsida > Arecales > Arecaceae > Elaeis > Elaeis guineensis. The sequence continues at coordinate 36,789,862 of NC_025994.2, forward strand.
TGAGCCTAATTAAGCCTAATTAAGTTGGGTTTAATTTAGTCTAATTGTGCTTAACCTATTTTGATTAGGTTGGTTCAATTAAGATCAAACCACCATTTGAATTTGAATCCCTGCACCACCTTAAATCTCTGCGCCCATTTGAATTCACAAGAAGAAACTTCTCGTGAATTTTTTCTCATGCAAAGCCCTTCTCACGCCCACTCTTGTGCACCAATATTTGGATAAAGATGATTAGTTAGCCATTCAAATTCAAAGCGTGTTTGAATTTGAATGGATAACTTATCTCTTGCGCATACATGACATTATCCACTTTAGCGCCCCACATCTCACACGAGAAAGAGTTTCTCATGAAACCTTTCCACACAAAAAGTAGACTCGCACCTTCTCTTCTCACATCCAAGTGGATAGGGATGAGTTGGTTTTAGTTTGAATTCAAATTTGATTTGAATTCAAATGTGTAACCACTTGTCTTTATCCTCTCATGCGAATAAGACACGTTTTGAATTATTTTAAAAGAGATAGGGAGCTGGGGCATGCATAGAAGAAAAATTTTGAGAAAGAAAGAGGGGCATGAGAAAGCCTTGTGCATGAGGTGAAGGTCCAAAACCTTTCGAGAGAAAAAGAAAGAAAAGAAAGAAAATTGGGCGCAGGGTTTTTGGTGTGTACCCTAGGGTTTCTACCTAGGGTTCGGGAAGTGAGATTGGTGTGCCACGAGTGTCGTGAGTCTACCAAATTTTAGGGAGAGATCCATCAGCCTCTTAACCAATCGTGCAGGTGATCCGAAGCATCCGAGGAGTCGGCACACATTGATCGAAGGAGTTCAATCAACATCAGCCATCAAAAGGGTGAAATCCCGAACTAGCATTCGTCAGGAGCCGATCAGATGGGAGCTTCGTGTGGATGATCCACAGAGATCAGACACTAGTGTGGCTGTGATGTGATGATCAAAACTTTTGATGGTGATCAGATTACGGTGATCGACTACCTGCAAAAGGTGATGTGTTCTGAACACAGTACAGTAAAAAGTTTACTGTTTCAAATTTGAATTTCAAATTTAAATGCATGCTGTTGTATCATATTTAGATCCTAGTATAAGATTAATTAGTATTAATTAATGAGATTAATTAATAATTTTACTGTAAAATAGTAATTTTAAAAAAGTTTTAAAATTATCATTTTGCCCCTGCACTGAATTTTCGCTTCAGAGAGAGCAGAGGAGGAGAGACTATTTTTATCTCCTCGTGATCACAGAGCATCTTCTGATATTCAATTCATATCTGATCATGAGGCTGGTCCCTCAGAGTCAGTGAGGAGGTATGCTGCAGCTCCACAGCTAGGGAGCAGGATATCCTTTAGAGTTCAGACTTACAGATGATTAGATTGAGTTGATGTCCCAGCGTGTTGCCTTCATTTTATCTCAGTAGTTTGCTACCTCAGTCTTTACTCAGAGGTCGACATCTCAGGATGACTCAGACTAGACTTTGATCCCTCATATCTCTATTATTTTTCAGATGCTCACAGCTTAGTCCGTACGACTTAAGGAGCTTGAGGGATGTGTTCTGAGATTGACGGGTAGAGTTCTAGATTTACAGAGATAAGTATTAGCTTTAGTCCATCCCCAGCCACATGAGGACATCACAGAGGTCTCCAACCTGTCTGCAAAGACGGCTAGACTTCGGAGAGTTTTGGAGGGTGGATTTGACTTTTTGAGGAGAGAGATCAGGGGCTCCAGTGAGATTGTCTCTACTCAGATTGGTGTCTTGATGCAGTCCATGATGAGAGCTTTGGACCAATTAGACACCATCAGACTTTCTCTCCTAGCACAGTCCATAGCTTCCCAGGCTCCAGGATCTTCTCGCTCCTCTACTCGTGCCGGTACTTCTACCCGTGGCCGAGGCAGACGTGGTCGAGGTCGTGCCCGTGGATTTGATCCTATATCTCCTCATCATATCTCTGACTCTTCAGATTCAGATCCCTCTAGCCATGATATCTATTTGATCTAGCATAGTTAGTCTTTTATGTTTAGGATTTATCTTATGGCCTTTGTATTTGTTGGCTAATTGACTCTTGGATAGTTGTTATCCATGACTTTTGTATTTTGAGTTTACTTATATGTATTGGGGCACCTATGTATTCAGTCACATTTTGGATATATATATATTTATATGCTTTGAATTTCAATAAATATTTATGATTGGGATCAATTGAATTGTCTTAATTATGAGATATAAAAAATAACTCATATTTATGATATAAAATATTATAAATAGCAATATCTTCTATATGAGTAAATTGATATGTCCTTTATGATTGCTATAATGAGGAGGAGTAGAGAAATAAACAATCAAAGAGAGAGAGTAAAAAAATAAAATATGGTATCAAAAAGGGAGAGTAGAGAAAATATATCCTTTATGTTATCCTTTTTTTTTCTCACTTCAAAATTTCTTAAGATCTTAATTGATGCTGTCAAAAAAGGAGAGTAGAGAATCAAAAATCAAGATCGAGCAATAAGCAATAGAGAAATAGAATCGAGAGCAATAAGTAAAATTGTCAAAGCAAATATATCAAAGAACCAAAATTATTAAAAAATTTTAATTTAATCTTCAAAGCAAATGATCTTATAAGCAAATTTTAAATTGATCTTCAAACTACTCATGATGTATTTCATTCAAATAACTGGCTATGATATTTAAGTAATGCATCTTCATAAATTTAAAATTCATGTTCAATACTTTATATATGTTATACTCTACTTTTGCTCAAATATTTTGTCATCATCAAAAAGGGAGAGATTGTTGCTCCTTAAATTGATTTTGATGATTACAAAGTATTTGAGGAGGTTACTAATGATTTTGGCTTGAAAAAATATTTATTGTATTTCAAGGATAAAATCATAATTTTATCAAGTTCTAACTCGAAAGTCTCAAGAGCAAGAACAGAAGATTTATGATTTATTGGAGGCAATTTTAATATTTTTGAATGTATATTTTAAAAAAAAATATATATTTATAAAATTGAATCGATCCCATGAGTCGACTCATGTCAAAAAAGACTGAACGGCATGCTGATTTTTTAACTGGCACACCCAATTGAGTCGACCCCATGAGTCGACCCCTGTGCATGAGTTGATCCTATGAGTCGACCTCTATTACTGTATACGTCAAAATTATAGAACAGTCATTTTTTGTTCTGTGCCACAGAAGTCGACCCCATGAGTTGACTCATGTGCATGAGTCGACCCTATGAGTCGACCCCTGTGATAGAAAAACTCCGCAATGGCAAGTTTTTAGCTCATTTTAGCTGTATCTAATGCTCATTTAATAATCTCCAACAACTCTATTTTAGTCTAAATTACTCTCCACCATCATTTGAAGTTATAAAAGACACTTAAAGGAAAAAATAAATAAGGATCTTCAAGTATTCATTTCAGCCCTAAGCAAAGAGCCTTCTTGAAGTTAAAGAAGCTTTCATTTTAAGTTCACCAATCCCTCAAGAGCTCATTCAAGTCTTCAACTACCTTGAGAAAAATCAGAAAAGCTTCCTTCTTATTGTGTAAAGTGCATTTAAAGTTTTATTTGCTCATTAAAGGAGCTAAATTTGTATTTCATGTGATTAACTCACATACTTTGTTTTTGTCTTGATCTTTAATTTTGGAAGGATTCCAAAACTTAAAAAGGTTGGTCTGAATCTTGAATCGGATTGTATTGAGTTGGCTTGTATCCGAGAAATAAGTGTTCTAGCTTGGGATAACTAGAGTCAGAGGTATCGATGTTGTATTCTTATTGAATACGATTTAGTAGATTTGAATTTCCAAATAGGAGCTTGGGGAGTGGATGTAAGTGCAAGGTTGGTACCGAACCACTATAAATCTTGTTTATTTGTGTTGTGCTTGCTCTGTTTCTAAATTTTTTTATCTACTTGCATTCTTACATCTAATTTTTACACCTTGCATAAATCACTCTATATATATCCTGCTCATTGTTATTTAATCCTCATAGTTCTAAATTAACGTTAAAATTTTAAAAACCCAATTCACCCCCCCCCCCTCTTGGGTTGCATAGCTAGGCAACAAAAGGGAAGCTTCCCAAGGTGGAAGGTTTGGATACATGTTTTGCTAGTCCAACTTTGATTGGATGCAGTCTTGGAGGAAAGATCGGGACGTATGATGATAGGCGATGGAGTTTGCTAGTTAGGAGATCATGCTCATGTGTTAGAGGCTGTTTGGTGGATGAGAAGTGTTTGGCAGATTTGGCATGCTAGAAGAGAGGTTCTCTAAGAGGTAATGGTCGAGGTGGAGCTGAAGAAGTGACTATATAGCCTTCGAATGTAAGAAGGTGGGGAAGTAGTCAGGGTGAATTCAGCGATTTGATCAGAGCATAGATTTGTGGAGCCTTGGGGTGATGGAGATGGCTAATCCATAGAGTGTCGTAGCTGGTTCAGAGGAAAAGGAGATCCTCTGATGATTTTGTAGGAGTTCATAGAGTGTGGAAGGTCCGAAATGATAGCAATGATGGTGGAGTTTAGTAGGAGATCCAGCAGGGCAGCACTAGATAGCTGATCTCGGATCAAGATTTATCTTCTGTAGGGGCACCAGGAGGAGTCATGATTCAAGTGGAGCAATGGCCAAAGGTGTCTCCATAGGTGAAGAATAGTTTGGCATAGGTTTAGAGCCGAAGGGTGTAGGGATGGAGCTAGTTTCTAGCATCAGCGGTGGTGATGCATAGCATAGTTCTATGCGGGATGTGCGGGCACTAAAGAGCTGTGGCTCTGGAGAGATCATGTCAGACTGATTGTTTCCAGTAAGAGAGGATCCAGATATTTGTGAGGAGGCTGAGACGAGCCTCGAGATGATATAGATAGGTCTGATTTTGGACAGGATTTGAGCTGCAGTCCCTCCAGGTGAAACTGAAGCGACAGTTGGTGCAGGTGCAGAAGAGGATGATGCCGACAGGTCACAGGTGGGTGCCAGAAAGCAAAGATCTTTAGCCCAAATAGAGGCGATCATCTCAGAGGCCTCCAAGAGAGCTCTAAGACTGAAGGATTTAGCATCGATGATGGAGGTTTGCATAAGGAGTTGTCAGGACATGCAACGATAGCAGGATCGTGCAGATGGATTGTGCAGAGATTTGTCAAGGCTTGAAGGCATCAAAGTGGAGATTGTTGGCATATGTGTGGTGCTCTCAAGCCTTGAGAGGCTAGGAAGGAGCCATGGACTTGGCTCCAGGATTTTAGGATGGGTTTCGGTCCTAGGGCTAGGATCGATTTGGTTCTAGGGTCTTGAGGTTTAGGGATTTGGGTCTCAAGGGGGCTAACCCAGGTTTGGGTCTAAGAGGTAAGTGCATGGCAAGACATGGGTGTACATAGGCTTGGGTAAGTACATTCAGATTGAGTTAGCCAAGAGAGTTTTTTAAATTAAGCTACATTGACTATGTGTGTGTGTGTGTGTATATATATATATACATAGGTTGTACTAGAGTTTTGGTGTGAAATAAAAGAAATTCTTTTCTCCTTTAACCTCTCTCTTTGGTTTACATGCTGCCCTAGGCAGCAAGGAAGAAATCCTAGAGTGGGGGGTGCCTCCCTCAAACCCTAAACGCCTTAGGGTTAGGAGGAGAGAGGCACCCCATCACCTTTTGTGCCACCATCTCCCAAGTCTCCATGTCCTCTTTTCTCTATTGGTTGGGGGCTTAAAGGAGGGTGTTTTCAAATTTGGAATGGAAGGTTTCAGATCTGGTATCAACAGGATTCAAGGAGAGGAAGAATAAGGTGCAGAACGTAAAGACTGTAGTTTTACAGAAGGCTGCAAGATCTCTCTCTCTTGTGCGGTATAGCTCCAGTTGTTGGATACTTCAATATCTTAATTTCTAAGAGGATGATCAAAAATCTCACGGAGAGGTTTAGGCTCTGATTTGATTCAAATTAGATGTGTGTAGGGGCCAAGATAGAGCGTACAAGTAAAAACTGCGGTTTGGAAGATGCTGCCATAGAGTCCTAGTCCAACAAGGACTCTTCTTCATCAATGGTTTAGGTCCAAATCTGATAGCCTTAACGTATCACATCCTTAGCTCTAGTTCTTAAGGTCTTGAAAGTGAAAGATTAGATCTAGAGGTGCATCTCAGGTCCCTGCAAGTGGGGAAAATGTAAACTAGGTCGTTACTGCAGGGTTCTTGGTGCGCAGCAATTTAGGGCATGATGTTTACTGCCCTTAAAAAGTTTCGATCATAGTGGGCTCTTACAGAGGGCTCTGTCATTGGTATCCTCAGGTCCATGCAGAGTATCAGCGATTTTCAACATATTATTACTTTTGTTGGATCATGACTTGGATAATCAATGCATGATGTCTACTCATAAATTGTGAATTCATTTGGATATCTTCTCCTAACTTATGAATTCTATCATTTAGACTCCAAATGGATTGGTCAAAAAAAATTTCCTTTCAAAAAAGGCTATCAGCAAATGCACCTCCAAATTCAGAAATACTTAGATCAGGTGATTGAAGGCAAAGTTAATATAGAATTCAAGATTCATCTTCTGTAAGATATTAGCTTTCCATGATTATTTCTAATAGTCATTCTTAGGAAAGATAATTTTGATCTTTGCCTAATTTTGAAATAATTAACTTCCCATGTCATTTTGAATTGTTGTTTGGACTCATATTATTGATGTACACATCATTCCATCACTATCCATCGAGGATTTTGTTCAAAAAGTTAAAGATAAGTTTATGACAAAATGAACGGGTGTTCCAAACTACTTCCATAGTCCAAGATTAATTTTGCTCCAAGCATTAATTTTAACTTGTTGCTTTGAAAGATTCTTTGATGGCAGGAGAAAACTTGGCTTCTGTCCTATAGTTTCTATATCTCCTTAGATTATTTACTTAGGAGCCACCATCCCCCTATTTCCTCAAGATGAATTTTGATGCTAGTATTATAAATAAAAGAGATTATGGTAAAGCTAGTTTTGTTATAGGAAGTACAAGAATGATGTTTTAATAGCAGCCAAGGGAGTCTATTTATTTGAGATAGTGGTGTTTATGATTGAATTGCAAGCAACATAGGAAGGATTAAAGTTTTTGATAATATATCAGAAGATGACACATGTTATACTTGAGACATTGATTATGGTTTTGTTGGCTTTCTAATCAGTTTACTACTGATGCTAGTCTCCATCCCTTATTAAGAGATTGTTGAAGAAGGATTGCTTCTTTTCTGTCCTATAAGGTTAAATGGACTTATAGAGAGACTAATAGTGTAGTTGGCTGAATTCTGACATATATGGCTAACCATACAAGAATCACCTTTTGGACTGCTTCGTCGGATATTGCTTTAGCTTATTTGTATATTTTATTTTTTGATTCATATGGATGTATTTTTACTAGAATACTGGTTCAATAAATCCATATTTGTCAAAAAAAAGAAGAATCTAATTCAAATTGTTTATGTAGCGAATCTCACTAGTGTAAATACTGATTATGTATCTTAATTTGAGAGACATCATAATTCTAATTTCATCAATTTCTTAAATTTATTTAAAAATTTGAATTAAATAGATTGAGAGATTATTTTCTCCTTCTTGATCAAATCAAGTTAATAGTAAAGTTTTAGTCCCCTATGTGAAGATCTTAGTTCAACATCTAGATGCATAAATAATGCAAATAGATAGGAGTACTATTGGTGCTCATAAGTTTGGATAGGACATATCATAACTAATAAATAATATTCTTGGGAATCAGCTCTATTTTTCGATAATGGAGACCCTCTGCCAATGTTATTAAACCCAATCCGACCTGATCGATCGGATCGAAAATTTGGTGATTTGGCCATGGAACCGAGCTAGTTATGTTTAAAATCCGTTTATGTTTAAAACCCAGTCAAACCCATGTGAAATGGATGGTTGGACTGCAAATCGCTTGATCCGTCATAATCTGGTTGAGCTCTGGGCGATTTATCCTTCGTCGCCATCATCCTGCCTCCCTTCGACTTCTCAAGTTCGACCCCATCTTTTCTTTTCTTGGTGATCAAGTCGGCAGTGGCGGCAGCAAACGAGGAGGACCGAGCAATCGATGGTGGTGAGGACTGAGGACGAGCCAATGAGGACGATTGGAGCCTCCTTTTTCGATGAGTAACCGTCATTAACTTTTTTTTTCAAATCTCCGATAAATAGAGCCCGGGATTGGCCCCTTCATCTTCGCCTCCTCCTCCTCCTCCTCCATTTGTGACCTTCGATCTCCCTCTGTCTCCTCCTCCTTCGCTCGACCCCCTCCCTCCTCTGCCTCTTTCTCCATCGTTCGAGACCTCCCTCTGTCTTCTCTTCTTTCGCTCGGCTCTCTCCTCCCTCTGCCTCCTCCTCCTACATCGTCCGATTAGACATCCTCCCTTTACCTCCTCTTTTTTCGCTCGACCTTCTCCCCCTCCATCTCTTTTTTTCATCATCCAAAATATCCTTCTTCTATCTTCTCCTCCTCCACTCGGCTCCTTCGAATCGCTGATCCGCTTATTCAATGTCTTGTCCGAATCTGGATCGAATTTAATAATTTTGCTCCACGCTGATCCCGAATTATTTTTACTTGCTCTTTGAAAAACCCAAATACTCGTGGGCTTTGCTACGCAATCACGAGGCATGCCCCACTAGGGAAAAGAATATGAAGTAGCTGAGAGAGCTGCAATGGAATGAGAGGGAGGGGTGCGCGGTGGGTGGGCGGCGGTGACTTGACGTCCTGTAAGGATTTTCTATTTCTTTTATGTTGCATGTCGGTTGACGCCATCGAGTCCTGCTCCCCAGCTTCCTGAGCATGCGTGAGAGTTTGGGCTCATTATTAGTTTCGGTTTGTTTTTTTTCGAAAGATGCCAGAAAATGGTACACTGGAGCGAAATGTAGATCCGCAGACACCAGCCAGCATGGCATTGATTGATCTGTACTCAGTAAACATTACGGTGCTCTCCATGGTTATGAATCGATGGGTATAAATTGTTTATGCAAAATCCTTCCAGTCAACTCCGAGACACGTTCAATCAAATCAAAATCTCATCCCACGGGACAGAAGCAGGTCTATCAATGTGTCGGCTGAATTATTACCAATTCAGCCCCCCGTTCCAAGTTTCATTTTGCTTGCATTCCTTAACTATAATAGACCTCCGTCGAAATAATTATTTGCCCATCATATATATAATTTCAAATTGTAATATTAAAAAAATCACCCATATTATAATAAAAATTAATGAGAAATACTGGTCTTGCTTATCTAATTATATTTATTTAACTAAAAAATAAAATTAAACACCATAAATTTGAAAAATAAATACAAAATGTAAAATATTATTTTATTCTTTATTTTAAAATAAATATTATTTTAAAAAAATAAGATGCAAATGCTTAATGATAAATTTTTTTATTATAATAGATTATTATAATATTAAAAGATATATTATAGTAACTATTATCTTTTTCTCTACAAGGAAGGATCGTGCTCCTGCCTTGGTACTTGTGTCTATGCATTTCCCAAAAGAAATGATGGAGGTGTTTCACTGTTTTCTCATAAAAGACAAAAAAATCATCCTTACATGAGCGCGTGCTTCATGTGCTCATCGGGTTACACCATTTTAGATGGACCACACGCACTATCAAGAATATGTTACTGCGTAGAAGGATTGCACGGCTTGACGCATAATGGCTATAGCTTAGATCTGCCGATAGAAATTTTATTTGAATAGATGATACAAAAAATTTAAAATTTAAGATATTCAAATATAATAAGTTCATCTATCGATTTTTTTATTGGTTCATAGTCGGTCATAATTTTTGTCGAATTAGTTTTCATCAATTATCTCATCGACATTTCACATCCCGAGCAAACAAAAATCTATCGACTATTGCTCGATAACTCTTGTACATCATCATCGATATTTCCTCATCAACCGATTAGCTTTGCATCTTTGAACAGATCTCGAAAACAGCACTAGGCGATCGACCTCTGATCGTCGCCAACCAATCTTTTTCTCGACGACACCTAGTTGGCAATTCTAATCAAAATACAACACCTGACAGACAATAATTATCGCTGAATGGATAAGGTGACCACAACTGCCACATCCCGAAAATCTCGAATGACAATCTTGTGCCCCATGACTCGTACCCTGATCAAGCGGGATCGCACCAACCAATTTACTGTTGAAAAATATGTTCCAAAAGTCAATCATCAATCTATTGATGATTGAGCAACCTTGTATTGTAATTGATTTGTTAATAAATAAAATATATTTTTGGTATTTTCATCACAAGTTTTCATCTTCTAATGAACTCCGTTGTTGTGATGAAGTCCTTAGGACTATTTAGATTCGATAAAGAAAAGATTTATCGATTAGTCCTTAAAACTATTCACGATCAAATGATGGGCTGTTAATAAGAACGACAGCTTCTATCGAGCTATGTGTGCCCTAGATGCCAGATTGACTGACATATTCTTGTACAAATCTAAGGACAAATTTATAATTTTGACTATAAATAAATAAAAAGATTATTCTACTATCACATTGTGTACATTATATCTGTGATACATCCTTTGAGTTAGTAGAATGTTAATTCATATTTTCAAGAGTTGAAAATTTAAAGTATGAATTTACATAACTAACTCATAAACAGCTCCTGACCATAGGATCATCACGAGGATGGTGATCGATTCGAAAGATTGATGTACGATGCTTTCTTAGGGTAGATGTGTCTTGAGTCTACGGTGTGGAGATATCAGAGCGAGAGTACAGATTTTTATTGAGAATGAGAGTACTAAGCGTGACCATCTCGAGCAGTCATAAGGAAGTCTACCTTCTCGTCGATGACTAGCTCGATGCTGCAGCTGTGTATCTAGTTCTTTGACCTGAGGTGCATCGACAGTTCATTTTGAGTGTGTTATAGTTTGACTACATCATAACTCGATCTTCTAGCCATTCAGAATCCAGAGGTGTATGTTGGCTGTAACATATTCATTGTAGAAACCAGATTACACCAAGATGGGATCTATCAACCTCGGTAAATGAGAGGAGTAGTCCTATGATGATCGAAAGATCGAGTCCTTAAGTCCATGGCCATGGCAGAGTGAAATAATGAAAAAGAGTTTTCTATTGGAGGTTTCACATCGGACTTGGATCGATCGATTGATTCATATGACTGATGTTAGATTTGATGAGTTCACTTTAACCCTAATTCTGTCGGAACTCATGATAGAGGAACTCAATCACATAGGTAGCTGCATCGAGAGGTTCATCTTCATTTTTGATGGGATGCCACCATATACTGCTAGATGTCACTGATGAATTTTGGGAGCAATTAGAATGATTTTGATGATCGATCATTCTAATTGTCTGAATCAGAAGAGTTTGGTCCATCGAAAGGAGTTTCGATGATGTCGATGATGAGATCACAACATATCTCATTACCATATGAAAATGAACCTAACTGGATCACACAAATAAGAGTTAGGGTCTGGATATCATCAATTGAGCTAGTCTAGTTCGATTGATTTGGATTAGATCTAATTAGGTTCAAGAAAATCATGCTAGCACACGATTGAGCTTAACTTTCTCCTCATGCAATCTTTTTCATCTCGACTAAGCCAAATGTGATTTGACTCACCCAGAGAACCTTGAGAAGGTTTCTCTCAGTCTGACTAGAGCCAGTCTAGTTTAAAAAAGTCTTGTCTTAATTCATAAGATGAATTTAAGACAACACCTACCAATTTCTGTCACCTACCATTTCTATTTTAGGACATTGGTCAAACGTTGACTTATGGATCTTGAACTGAAAGCCACTTGGCAAGAGGTCATTGGAGAGTTTTTATGGAGTGTCCACCTGCTAAATTAGGCCTTAAAGTAGGTGCCAAGATCAGATTGGGCATGCGCCCCAAGTGGATAAGGATAGAGTCCCATGAGATGAGGACTCTATACCTTGATCGACTCAAACTATTGGGCGCCAATCTCACTGTGTTTATCCAGTGTTGGCGCCAACAGTAGGAGGGTTTGGTGAGATTTTTATCTGATATGATCAGATGAATCACTCCATCAATTAAAATTTTTTCAAAATTAATGAAAATTTTTTTATTGATCGAATGATGTGGCACTGCATGGCGCAGTAGGGTCTATTTAAATCCTATCTGCGCTTAGGATTTAGAGAATCTACTCAATCCCTAGCAAAAGCCTAATATCCCTTCACTTCTTCATATCCCTCTGGTCTTCTCTCTCCCCTCTTTATGTCCAAAAATTTGGACGTCCATCTGGTGCTTGTCGAAGGCGTGGTGGCTCTCTGATTAGAAGGCCGCAGAGTTTTGTCGAGAAGCTGCTGCTCCAACTTCAGAAGATCTTTTGAAGATCTTCCAGATTAGATCCAGATCTGATTTTTGAAGTAGAGATTCGTAAGGAGAAGACGATCCAAATCCTACTCAAGTGGATATCGATAGAGGCCAGACGATTATGTGGCTATTTTTGAACCTCGGACATTGCTGCGATCATCTACAGGGTAATCTAGTTATCCTAGAGGTATTTCTCTAATCCTCAAGTTTTAGATTTAATTTTAAATTAAATATAAAATAATAAGAATCAGATCTAAAAGATCTTAGATTTAAAATAAAGTAAGATATTTTTTTAAAAAAAAAATATTTCGCCCCAGATTTCATTAGATCTGGAAGATCCTACAGGGAAAAAGACGATTTTTCCTTCACATAAGTCGCTGTAGGCCATATGGACTGGTTGTCCTCTTAACCAAGGAGTGTGGAGACACTGGTATGACCTACAGGTAAGATATAAGGGTACATCATCATTGAACGTGATCAACTCTAGAGCATTCTGCTGTTGAGAATGTCTCTGATGGGATATAGGTATAAGTGTCCCTTAGACCTGAGATCGCCTCAGTAACTTTCAAGCAACTCACTGTGCTTTGGTACTGGACTAACTAAATTTTTAATTCAATGATGGAAGACTTCTGGGCACAGTCAAGTACTTGCAAAGTCAGATTGTGATCAAGATGGAATTGACCACTTCAAGAGTTGGAGAAGAATGAGTCGCTGTATTTCAATTTAGCAAAACCTTGGCCAGGGTAATCCATCAAATAGATTTGATATTTTGAAATATAATATGGATAACTTGATCAGAGTTGACAGTTGAACTCTGAGGTGTCCTATGAGCACTTTGGTCAAGGGGATGAATTATATGAAAACTATATCCGCATGGGTTCTAAAGATGTTGTTCTACACATTCGACCTATCCGGCCGTCAGGTACCATTGCTAGATGGTCACTTCGATTGGTATAGAAATTTATTTCTATGTTATCGGCTTAGATTTGGATCTATGAGGTCACACACATTAGAGTTCATGATCTGATCGGATGGTTGATCAACGATTAAGAATCGTTCTAGGGTTAAACAATCAATATGATTGACATTTAACCTAGTACAAGTATTACAGGAGGATCGATTAGCAATTCGATTGCTAATTGGCTTAACTTGATTAAGTCAATGGGCTGAGATTAAGACTAATTAAATATAATTTAATTAGATTTAGTTTGGACTTGATTGGATCAAGTCCAATTGATTTATTGGATAAGCCAAGTGCAAGAAAAAACTAGTCCTAGTTCAATTAGGACTTGGATCAACCTAATTTCTAATTCGATTAAAAAATTAAATCAGATTTAAATTTAATTTAATCTGATTAAAGTAGATTTTTAATTAGATTAAGACCTATTTTAATTAAATTGATTTAGTTTTAGTTTGATTTGGTTTGAGAAACCAAATTTGAACAAGTCATAGATTAAACCCTAATAAGACTAGGATTCCATCTTGCGCCACCTTAGCCCCCCATGCCCACTCTCTCTTATTTTATGCAACAAAATCTTCTCTCCCAGGCCTTCACGCATGTCCAAAGCTTTCCACTCTTTCTCTCTTACATGGTATGTGGTTGTGGACCAAGTCAAAGTAGGAATTAGCTTGGATTTTAAATTCTATGAGATAGAATTTTAGAAAATCGAAACTCTTTTCTTATGGCACTGATTTTATCTAATTTTTTTTTGAAATTTTTATGGTTTTTATGGTACATATTATGCATCCTTTGCTGGTGGTCCATGGCAGAAAAAGAAGGAGGGGGTGCCCAAGAGTTGGGCACCACTTGTTTTGCCCTGTTTGAATTTTTTTTGACTAGGTATTTGACTAGACAAGGACTCTTCATATCTCATTATTTAAGATAAATTTTTTTTAAAAAATTTTTGTGGATTATAGAGCAATAAGAGTCCTTTGGGACATGTGAAAATCAAAGAAAAAGAGTGTTGGGGCATGGAGATATAATAGATACAAAACTAGGTGTCTAAGTGAGAGAAAAGAGAAGAAGAAGAGGGTCTTCATCTAGGGTTGCTGAGTTCACCTCTTTCTTTCCTTCATTTATGAGTTTTCTAAAAGTGTCTCATATCTAAATCTCCTTCTCCTATTTCTCATCTTTGGAAGAGTCCAAATCAAGAAGAAGGAGGTATTTGATCGACCATCAAAGAAGGATCAGCACAGTACTAGCATACTGTGCTGATTTTTTGGACCAGAATTTTTGATCGTGATTCATGAGCTCGTGTGGATGACTCCTAGAGACCGGACACATGTGCGGCTTGCAACATCATCCTCAAGCCCGGATCAGCAAAGTTAAAATGTCTAACTTGTAAGGTAATAGATCTGATCTATTCTATTTTACATACATTAGATGTAGTATAGAAACATGTTGATATGATCAACATGTAGTTTTTGTGCAGTTTAAAGTTGAAATTATTTCAATTACATAAATTTGTTTAGATTATATCTAAAATAGTTTCATGATTATTTCACTTGTATTTTGATTATGAATCAAACATGCAACTTGGTTGGTAGAACCATGTTGTAAAAATATTTTACAAATATGAAAATTATTTTTAAAAAGCTGAACCCCAACCCTCAGTCCAAAACTTAATTGAGAATTAAGAAGTTGCTTGATTAGATTCTAGGATTGTGAATTGAAGAACCTAAGACACAAATCATAACACATTAGGTTAATGGATTAGTGGAAATTAGGTCCATTAATTGGGTTAGACCTAAGGTTAGATTAAAGATGGACTTAATTAGAGAACTGACTAAATCTAATCAATTGTTATCTTAGATTAGGTCAAGGATTCTCTAGATCAATTACAATAGTTGTAGTTGGTCAAGTCCATGTCTTTAACGAGAACCAAATGGACTTGATTCTTGGCTAAGTGGTCTAGCACGAACTGTTAGGTTGATCTAATCGAAACTAATTAAACCAGTTAGTGACTAAGGTAAACCAAATCGGTGGTTTTTAATTAGAAGCCCACTTATCTGACCATTTCTGATGGTATCTAAGGCAAGCTTTAGCAAACCCTCCCATCGATCGAACTTACCTAGCCTCTTGGTGAAATTATATTTTGATCGAATCACTTGACTATTCGAGTTGACCCATGTTAGCTAGGTAAATCAGTGTGATTGATTTAGGTGCTCCTAGACCAGTTCTTTTAATGGTCTTCCTTAAGCTGACTTGGTGAAGCCAGTGGGAGGATCATAATAAGCTGGTTCATCTAACCTCCTCTTCTAAATCAATTAAATTCTCTAAAATTATAAGGTCTTTAAAATGAAATAGTTATGGTGATAACTAGATCATAGACTCCCATTAAGTGGATGATAATGGGTCCATCAGTTGGATAATCATTGGAGGCCTAAAAGCCTGGTGCTTATCGACTGATGAAATTATCATTTATAATATGATTTCTTGACTGCATCTTTCTAAATGGTGGATAGATTAGCCAACCAAAGTTGGGCCTAATCATTCATTGGCTAGATGGGCCAAGTATGGTCATGTTAATGGTTGGACCTAACCAGACCTTTTTAGTGGAGGCCAAAGCCTACTGATTAGGGACTGAGATAAAATTAAAATTACTAGAAATTATTTAAAAAAATAATTGATTATGAACCTATCCTTAGATGTACATGGGTTGGCCAACCAAAGTTGGGCTTGTATGCAGTCTAAATGGATTCTATTACCCACTAAGAAATTGGGGTAATTTCTCGAATTGAAGGTAGAGACTATCAATTCGAATAAAATAGTGAGAGAAACTTTTTGATTAAAGTTTAAATCTTTAGGTTTAATGAATCAATTACTAATTAGGTTATAGTTTTTCTTTGTGCAGATATAGCCACTTTCTTATCGCTCTGATCATTGTTGGATAATGATAAATTGGTGGGACCCAACTTCAATAGCTGGTACCGAAAGTTAAAGATAGTCCTGGAGCATGAACGGATCCTATATGTGATAATGGATCCTGCACCTGAGGAGCCAGCTGTCAATGCACGTGGAACAGTCAGAGACACTTACCAAAAGTGGCTCAGTGACCGGACCACGGTGGTTGCATCATGCTGGCTGCCATGAGCAACGAGTTCAGTCGCAGATTTGAGACGGCTCAGCCAAAAGACATGCTTCAAGTGTTGGAGGATGCCTTTGGCACATTCGATGATGTGGAGAGGCATAAGACTAGTTGTGCCATCTTCAACGCCAAAATATGGGATGGTGCCTCTATCACTGATCATGTATTGTACATGATCGAGTTGATGGAGCATTTGAGCAAGCTCGACTTTTTCTTGCATGAGTAGCTTGGGAAAGATACAATACTGAACTCACTGTCCAAGTCTTGTCTTCCATCTCACTTATTATAGAATGACAAAGCCTGAAGTAAACTACCACGGGTTACTGGGGTTGCTTCAGAACTTTGAGAAGGATCACCAACTCCACAAGGAGTCGGTGAACTTAGTGGGAGGTTCGTCTTCTGGTTCTCGACCCTTTAAGAAAGGGAAGAAGAACAAGAAAAAAAATGAAGAAGGTACAAGTTCAGGTTGGGACATCAGTGCAGGACCAGATCAAAAAGATCAAGCCTGATAAGAGTCAAGTTGAATACTTCTTTTGCAAGAAGCAGGGGCACTAAAAGAGGAATGTCCTCAGTATATTGCCTCTCTGGATCCGAACAGGCAAAGAAAGAAGCAAACTGTTGCTGGGTAAGGTATTTATATAATAACTCCTTGCAATTTCTCTTTTTGTGATATAACTGACTGGGTATTGGATACCGATAATCCTTACCATATTTGCAATTCATTGCAGGGGTTGTAGGTCAGTAAGAGATTCGAGCAAGATGAGAGGTTCCTGAATGTTGGAGATGGAAGATCAGTTTCAATTCTAGCATTAGGAATCTTGAAACTTGTATTTGAGTCCCATACCGTTGTTCTTAATGATTGTCATTTCTGTCCTATTTTTTTTTAAATATTATTTCTATAGGCCTTCTGGCCAAAAATGATTATGAAATTTCAATAAAGAAACAAGTTTGTAATATCATTATGAATGGTATTACTATTTTTTATACATATTTGAACAATGGTGTGTATATGTTATCACAACCTATTAACGTAGTCTATTCTACAGACAAGCACCCTAGATTAGATAGTGTATCAGATATCTACTTATGGCACTATAGGCTAGGTCATATAAACAAGAACAGGATAAACAGGTTGACTCACGAGGGAATCCTCGAAGTCAGTGATTGTGAATCACTTCCAACCTGTGAGTCCTGTCTTCTTGGTAAAATGATCAAGTCACCTTTTACTGAAAATGGTGAGAGAGCTACTGAGCTCTTGGACCTAGTACGTACTGATGTATGCGGGCCCATGAGCACAAGTGCTAGAGGTAGATATTTCTACTTCATCACTTTCATGGATGATCTATCCATATATGGATATGTCTATCTGATGAAACATAAGTTGGATTCATTTGAAATGTTCAAACGATTCCAAAGTGAAGTAGAAAAATAAACTGGAAAGAGTATTAAAACTCTTCAGTCTGATCGAGGAGGAGAATACCTTTCTGGTGAGTTTCTTACATATTTAGGAGAGAATGAGATTCTCTCCCAATGGACTCCTCAAGGAACACCACAGCATAATGGTGTGTCTGAAAGGAGAAATCAGACTCTATTAGACAAGCTCCAATCTATGATGGGTTTTGCCAGCTTGCCGATATCCTTCTGGAGATATGCATTCGAATCGGCCTATTATTTGTTAAATAGAATTCTAAGTAAGTCTGTAATTAAGACTCCATATGAGATATGGACAAGGCGTAAGCCAGCACTTTCACACCTTAAGGTCTGGGGGTGCCCGACCTATATCAAACAGTTAGTTACAGATAAACTTGGACCTAGGTCTGACAAATGCACATTCATAGGGTACCCCAAAGAGACCAAAAGATATTTTTTCTACCATACCGATGAACAAAAGGTGTTCGTCAGCCTTAAGGCAACCTTTTTAGAAAAGGAGTTTCTTGGTGAAGGAACCATTGCATCTAAGGTTGAACTTGATGAAGTTCAACAGGTAGAAGAATCGACACCAATAACTGAACCTGAGTCAGATTTGATTAGATCAGATTCGGAGCCCAATGTACCTGCACCGTTAAGGTGATCCAGTAGAGTACCACATCTGCCAGATAGATACTATGATTTTTTGATCTGAATGGTGATCTCATTGAACTCGATGAGAACAATGAGGATCTGATCACCTATATGGATGCAATGCAGAGATCTAATTTCAAAAAATGGCTTGAAGCCTTGAAATCTGAAATGGAGTCCATGAAGGTCAACGATGTATGGACATTGGTTGACCCACCTGAAAGGGTTAAATCCATTGGGTGTAAATGGGTCTTCAAAAAGAAGAGGGGCGTAGACAGAAAGGTGGAGATCTATAAAGTCCGTCTGATTGCCAAGGGGTATCGTCAACATTATGGTATTGACTATAACGAGATGTTCTCCCCTGTGGCAATGCTCAAATCCATTCGAATAATACTTGCAATAGCTGCCCATCTGGATTATAAGATCTGGCAGATAGATGTAAAGACAGCTTTCCTGAATGGAGAGCTGACCGAAGAGGTGTATATGATACAACCTAAGGGGTTTACATCTATAGATGAGTCCAAGGTGTGCAAACTTCAGAGATCTATTTATGGATTGAAGCAAGCTTCTCGAAGTTGGAACATACATTTTGATAAGGTGATCAAAATGTATGGCTTCACTAAGAATGGAGAAGAGCCCTGCATCTATAAATGGGAAATGATCCAGTTGTGGTATTCCTTATCTTGTACGTGGATGACATTCTCTTAATCGAAAATGACATCCCCGCACTATAGAGAATAAAAGTTTGGTTGTCATCATCAGTTCTCTATGAAGGACTTGGGTAAAGCATCCTACATCCTAGAGATGAAGATCTATAGGAATAGATCTAAAAGGATGCTTGGGTTATCCCAGTCCATGTACATAGATACTATGCTGAAGAGGTTCAGCATGGAGAATTTCAAGAAGGGCTATCTACCGATAGACCATGAAATTTTTCTCTCTAAGAAGGATTATCTGACAACTCCTGAAGAGAGAGTGTATGAGTAGAGTCTCATATGGTTCGGCCGTGGGATCTATCATGTACGTCATGACATGTACAAGGTCAGATATGGCATACTCACTAAAAGTAGTGAGTAGATACTAATCTGATCTTGAAGAAAATCACTGAAAAGTGGTTAAAGCCATCCTTAAGTATTTGAGAAATACTAATAATCAATGGTTGGTTTATGATGAGTCAGATCTGAAACTTGTGGGGTTCACAACTCTAGCTTTCAATCTGACTATGATGACAGCAAAAGCATGTCGGGTTATATCTTTACTCTGAATAGTGGAGCCATCTGCTAGAAGAGTTCCAAGCAGCATACTATGGTAGACTCTGTTTGTAAGGTGGAGTACATTGCAGCATCGAATGCCGTGAAGGAAGCTATGTGGTTGAGAAAATTCATCATCGAGCTCGAAGTAACACCCTCCCTCGATGGTCCGATCCTGCTCTACTATGACAGCACTGGTGCCATTGCTCAGGCGAAGGAACCCAAAGCACACCAGCAGACGAAGCATATTTTGTGCCGCTTCCACTTGATCTGGAAGATCGTGGATCGAGGTAACGTTGATCTTTAGAAAATCGATGGAAAGAAGAATCTGGCCGATCCCTTCACTAAAGCCCTAGCGATAAAGGAGTTCGATAATCACAAGTTGAAGATGGATATTAGATACTGTGCCGAGTGACTTTAGAATAAGTGGGAGTTGTTAGAAAATATATCTCAAAAGTCAATCGTCAATCTGTTGATGGTTGAGCAATCTTGTATTATAATTAATTTATTAATAAATAAAATATATTTTTGATATTTTCATCACAAGTTTTCATCTTCTAATGAACTCCGTTGTTGTGATGAAGTCCTTAGGACTATTTAGATTCGATAAAGAGAGGATTTATCGATTAGTCCTCAAAATTGTTCACGACCAAATGATGGGCTATTAATAAGGACGACAGCTTCTATCGAGCATAGATCGCTGTAGGCCATATGGGTTGGTTATCCTCTTAACCAAGAGTATGGAGACACTAGTATGGCATATAGGTGAGATATAAGGGTATATCATCATTGAATGTGACCAACTCCAGAGCATTCTACTGTCGAGAATGTCTCTGATGGGATATAGGTATAAGTGTCTCTTAGACCTGAGATCGCCTCCGTGACTTACAAGCAACTCACTGTGCTTTGGTACTGGACTAACTGAATTTTTAATTCAGTGATGGAAGGCTTCTGGGTATAATCAAGTACTTGTGAAGTCGGAGTGTGATCAAGATAAGATTGACCACTCCAAGAGTTGGAGAAGAATGAGTCGCTGTATTTCAATTTAGCAAAATCTTGGCCAGGGTAATCCATCAGATGGATTTGATATTTTGAAATACAATGTGGACAACCTGATCAGAGTTGACAATGGAACTCTGAGGTGTCCTACGAGCATTTTGGTCAAGAGGATGAATTATATGAAAACTATATCCGCATAGGTTCTAAGGATGTTGTTCTACACATTCAACCTATCCGACCGTCGGGTATCATTACTAGATGGTCACTTTGATTGATATAAAAATTTATTTCTATGCTACCGACTTAGGTTCGGACCTATGATATCACACACATTAGAGTTCACGATCCGATCAGATGGTTGATCAACAATTAAGAATCGTTCTAGGGTTAAACGATCAATACGATTGACATTTAACCTAGTGCAAATATTGCAAGAGGATCGATTAGCAATTTGATTACTAATTGGCTTAATTTGATTAAGCCAATGGATTAAGATTAAGTCTAATTGAATATGATTTGATTAGATTTAGTTTGGGCTTGATTGGATCAAGTCCAATTGGTTTATTGGATAAGCCAAGTGCAAGAAAAAATTAGTCCTAGTTCAATTAGGACTTGGGTCAACCTAATTTCTAATTCGATTAAAAAATTAAATCAGATTTAAATCTAATTTAATCTGATTAAAGTAAATTTTTAATTGGGTTAAGATCTATTTTAATTAGATTAATTTGATTTTGATTTGAGAAATCAAATTTGAACAAGTCATAGATTGAACCCTAGTAAGACTAGGATTTCATCTTGCACCATCTTAGCCCCCCACGCCCACTCTCTCTTATTTTGTGCGATAAAATCTTCTCTCCCAGGCTTTCACATGTGCCCAAAGCTTTTCACTCTTTCTTTCTTACATGGTATGTGGTTGTGGACCAAGTCAAAGTAGGAATTAATTTGGATTTCAAATTCTATGAGATAGAATTTTAGGAAACCAAAACTCTTTCCTTATGGCACTGATTTTATCTAATTTTTTTTTGAGATTTTTGTAGCTTTTATGGAACATATTGTGTGCCTTTTGCTGGTGGTCTATGATAGAAAAAGGAGGAGGCACCCAAGAGTTGGGCACCACTTGTCTTGCTCTGTTTGGATTTTTCTTGACTAGGTATTTGACCTAGACAAGGACTCTTCATATCTCATTATTTAAGAAATTTTTTTTTTAAAATTTTTTGGATTATAGAGCATTGAGAGACCTTTGGGGCAGGTGAAAATTAGAGAAAAAGAGTATTGGGGCATGGAGATATAATTGACACAAAACTAGGTATCTAGGTGAGAGAAAAGAGAAGAAGAAGAGGGTCTTCTTCTAGGGTTGCTGAGTTCACCTCTTCTCTTCCTCCATCTGTGAGTTTTATGAGAGTGTCTCATATCTAAAACTTCTTCTTTTACTTCTCATCTTTGAAGAGTCCAAATCAAGAAGAAGGAGGCATCTGATCGACCATCAAAGAAGGATCAGCATAGTACTAGCATACTGTGCTGATTTCTTGGACCAGGACTTCTGATCATGATTCGTGGGCTCGTGTGGATGACTTCTAGAGACCGGATGCATGTGCGGCTTGCAACATCATCCTCAAGTATGGATCAGCAAAGTTAGAATGTCTAACTTGCAAGATAATAGATCTGATCTATTATATTTTACATACATTAGATGTAGTATGGAAACATGTTGATATGATCAATATGTGGTTCTTGCTCTTTATATTTTAATTTTTGATTTAATATCATGTAATAATCATGTAATAAGATCTTAGATCTAGAGATTCTCTAATTTTATAAGATAAATTTTGATTTATTTTAGTTTTCTACTATCTGATCTTGAAAAAGTTTCAAGATCTAATCCTGAAACCCTAGATCTGGTTTCTTCACTTACCAACTGAAGCTCCAGCCCTCCACCCATAAAGGAGGCTCAAAAAGGATCCCAAAAGGGTATACCATTATTCTGCCTCTCACGCTTCTCCATCTGTTGAACGAAAGTTCTAACTTAAGCGTCCGAGGATCTTCACCGGAGCAATCTCCAATCAGAATTTCTGTGCAGGTCACACATCCGGGAGGCCCATGTCATCGTCCACTCTAGCATCCCGACATCAGATTGATTCTCGCACCAATAGATTAGTGCTAGAGGAAGGGCTCTGATCCATTCTGAGGAGCATAGATTGAGAGCAGCAAATCACAATGCCATCCAAAAGAGTTTCATCCCATCACACCAGCGTCACCACCTCTCGACTGGCGAAAAGTCAGGACAACAATCATATGCAACTATCGGTGGCGGATGCTTCTTCGTCTGCCCAACTGACATTGGTCATGATGGATCAATTCAACCTACTCTTCCAGTAGACTCAAACTTTAATGATTACCGTCCAAATGATCTAAGCTATCCCTATGCCTCCATAGGCAGCGTCACAACCTGATCAAACAGCCCTTACAACTCCATCGGCAGCACCACAACCACTAAATTTGGCTTCATAGCCGTCGTTGCCACCAGAACAGTTGCAGGCACCTCTGCAAAGCCCAGAGAGGAGACAGACCCACCAAAGCTGCCTCAAAACTCTAGAACCAAGAAGACGATGATCTCCAAGTCCTCGATTATGGCATGATTCAGCTCCTAGTCGACGATCCCCTCAGCACTCTAAGGCCCATACTGCCCAAGACCCTGCACTCAAGTGATGGCTTCAAGAACTTGACCAGCGAATTGATATAATACACAATACTTCCTTGACGTCCTATGATGGATTCAACAGTAGCTCGCCCTTTGTTTTGAGGATTGTGTAGGAACTCCTTCCTTGACACTTCAAGGCTCCATAATTTGAAATCTACGATGGGACTGCCGATCCTGTCGATCATCTTGAGACTTTCATGACGGCGATACTCCTTTATGGAGTGACCAATGCCATCCTCTATCGAGCCTTCTCCATGACTCTAAAGAGGACGGTCCGATATTAGTATTCTAGTTTGAAACCGACCTTGATCTATTCCTTTGAAGAGTGGAGCCGGTCCTTTGTCGACCATTTTATCAGCAGACGATGATAGCAAAGACGGTCTTGGTCAGCTTAGTTAACTGAAGATAAAAGATGGTCTTCAATTAGTTTAGTCTATTGAAGATAAAAGATGGCATTCAATCGGCTCAGTCAATTGAAGACAAAAGATGGCCTTCGATCGGTTTAGTTAATTGAACACAAAAGAAGGTCTTCGATCGACTTAGTCAATTGAAGATAAAAGATGATTTTTGATCGGCTTAGTCAATTGTAGACAAAAGATGATCTTTGATTGACTGAGTCAATTGAGGATAAAAGACGGTCTTAGATCAACTTAGTAAATTGAGGACAAAAGATGATTTTTGATCAACCAATCAATTAAAAGAATCTGTGATCGGCTTTAAATTCGAACGAAATGATCTCTTACTAGACTAGTAGAAGAATAATTTATTAGAAATTGGATAGATTATATGTATGAATTTCAAAATAATTTTTGCTCACAGCAAAAAATAGATCTAGATTAAATCCCTTTAACCCCACATGCAATAGATCTAATCTATACTATTTGAGCCCTTGGATCTATGACATGCATATAATCTAAAAAAATTAAAAAATATATATTAAGATCAAATCTCAATACCTTTATGTGGGTCGATCTACACCGTAGCCGATGATCGTGGATCTGAATGGGTTCCTTTAGCCGTACACGCGCCCAGCCTCCACAGGTACCCACACGAGGATTCGTTTTGATCAGAGGTAGGTATCTTCACCAGGGTGCTAGCTCTTTTACAGAAGACTTCTCTTTGATGGCTAAGGTTGTTCTCTCATAGATCTCATAGACTCTCTTGAGAACTAGAGAGAATGGGAGGAGGAAGAAAGAGGGCTAGGATTTTTTTTATTTTTCTCTTATTTGAGATGTCTAAGTATTGAACCCTTTTTATAAGAGGGGCTAGGGATTAGGGCTTGGAGGAGGAGGCACCACACCTTCTTACATGCTAACCAATTTGGACGTCCAAAATAATGTTGCCAAGAAATAAGGCACAGTGTGAGAAATCGGATCTAATTTCTCACGCTATTCCTTTCTCAACGCACAAAGGAAGAAGTTGTTAGGCACCACCAAAAGTTTTCATAAAATTTTTGATTGGTTTTCTTTTTATCTCCTTATCTAGATTTGAATCAAATTCAAAACAAAAAGGAGATAAGGATCATGACTTATCAAGAAACACCCTGCCTTATCCTTTTGATTGGAATCATAGTCATATTAGGAAAGGATAAGGATCATAACTCATCATGAAACCACCTACCTTATCTGCACCCTTCTATCTATGCCCACCTCTCTTTCACACTGTTATCCTTCATGCAAAAAATGTTTTCCCACAAGAAACATCACCGTGAAGAATATGAAGTGTGCGTAAGGAAGGAGTCCTAGGGTTCTGGGATTCTAGATTTCCTATTTTGTATCAAATCAAACCTGATCTGGTTTGGACCCAAGGGGAGAAGGAAACCTAACCAAATTAGAAACCCAATCTTCTTAATTAGATCTCAATCTAAATAGAAATTAACTGAACCTAAGTCTTGATCAAATCAAAACTTAATCTCCTTCACAATTAGGCTTGATCCAATCAAACCCAATCCAAGTCAAATTGAATCCAATTCAATTAGATCTAATCTGAATCTTAATGCTCAATCTAATTAAACTAATTAATAATCTAATTACTAATAAATCTTTTCATGATTCACTAACACTTAGTAAATTATCTCATTGTAATATTTGCATAAAGTTAATCATCAATTATATTGATGATTTTATCCTTCAATGATTCATAATCATTGATCAACCATCTGATCAGATAAAAATTTTTTTTGTGTGTGATCCCGTAGATTTCATTCTATCTGATAGTGAGATATATTATGATCTCCATCACAATATCATCAAAACTCTTTTTGATGGGTTGAAAAATTTCAACTGTTCTTTGAGGATCATCGATCATCAAAATGACATCTGATGAGTCTCACAATCCATCAGTGACACCTAGCAGTATGTAGTGGCAATCTAACAGAATGAAAGTATAAACTCTTAGGTACAGTTATCATGTGATTCAGTCCTTCTATCATGACTCCCAATTTGACGGAGGTCATGAAAAACTCGTCAAATCCCATCATCAGTCATGTGCAAGATTGGCTCAACTTGAGTTCACTTGTGAATTTTATGAAAACTTCTTTCTACTATTCACACTTACTTTGATCAAAGATTTTTTGAACTCAGTCTCACAAATTACATAGGACTTCTCCTTTTCTATCAAGATCGATAGATTCTATCTAGGTACATCTTACTCCAAACAGTAAATCTGAACCTATTGTAGCTAACATACACAGTAAGGATCCGTATGGCTAGGGACCAAAAAAATATGCAGTCAAACTCAGTAGCCTTGCAAAAATAGCTAATGACACCGTAGATCAAAAGACTACTCACACCACTGTAGTATTGAGAAGATCACTGATGAGTAAATAGATATTCAAGTAATTTCTTATGTTGGTCATGCTCAGTATAAATTATTCCCTAATAACCACTTGCACTCTTATTTCAGTGACTCTACACCACAAACTCGAGACTCATCTTTGTGAATGGAAGGTGATCCGTGCATCAATCTCAAATTGATTGATCACTGTCTCCCGTGATGATCTTTCAATCAGAAGCATTTAGAAACTAACCACTAATAATGTATGTCTCAAATTTTCAATACTTTGAGAATATATAAAATTATTTTTATTAATTTTTAAGATAAATCATGGATAAGTAAATATGATTGGAATAAGATTATCTTTTATTAATAATAAATGATTTGTACGAATAAAATTTTATCTTGAAATTATAAAATATGTCAGCCAATAATTGGTGTCTAGGACACACATCTAACATAATTATCAATCAAGAGCAAGCACACATCCACAACACATGAAGATAAGCAAACTAAATTTTTATTAAAATATTTACAAAGAGGGGCATTTGAAGCATCACCCCACAGAAAAAAAGAAAAAAGAAGAAGAGAAGAAGAAGAAAGAGAAAGGATGAGGGGAGCTTACTCCTCATCCAAGAAGAAGGCCTCCACCTCCTCGTCGCTGTTACCAGGGAGGAGGTGGTAGAGGTCCAACTGCGGCATTATCTACCATAAGCGGACCTTACAATCTTCAAACCTGAAGATAAAGGCGGTGGCGACAATATCGGTGACATCCTCCTTGAATGCCACCAAGGCCTTGTACTCTTGGATGCAGTGCTTGCAGACCACATGGAGAATCTACTCAATAGAGGGATCCCCCTTGCCCTAGGCAGGTGGCAACGGTGGCTGGGCAGATGGCATTCTAAGCGAAGGAGGTTGGCTGGAGCCTCTCCTCTTCACCTTTTTCCCAGTGGCCCTCCATTTCTTAACCAAGTCCTTAATAGCTTTCTTGGAGGGCATCATGCTGACAAGAGAGAGAGAGAGAGTTTTTACAAGAGTTACAAAAAAAAGAAAGAAAGATGGAGCTTTACCAGCCATCAATCCCCTTTTATAGGTGCAAACACCCACACTAACCACCAATCACCAGCCTAGATAGTGCGGCCACCCCCCAGGCCATAAATGGCACATCTTTCCAATCTTGGAAGTTGACTCAGGTGATGCCTCACAGACCAAAACATCGTCACATGATGCACTCATATAGGCATGATGTCCCTTCTTAGATTTCATTCCATCGGAAGTAGCGACCGCCATTCCCCATGATCATCGATCATTCTAGTCAAATCCACCTTGAGTGCATTGAGAATTATTCAATGTTGGGACACCATCCACAATTAATGCACAGGATATTTGGTGGAAAGAGCACCGAGGAGTCCTTGTCAGAAATGAGAGATCTTCCATATGAAGATCGATGATGATGTCAAATAGCATCACATAATGAAAGAAAAGGCAACATAAGATAAGTGTTCACCATGACATTTATATAACTTATTATGATTATAGGAACATCATCACCTTGAGTTGACAACATCAGGGATTGTTACATTCAACCACAACCAGCTCCGATCTCTGAAGCCTCATTGGGAGCTTCCATAGGATCTCTTCGCTATCAAGATCGAGCTCATGGATCTCTACACCCCTAGATCTATCCTGAAAAGTGGAAGGCTCGGCATCACCTTCCAGAGAAAAGTTAAAGAGATCAAGTCCTAGAAATGCCATTTTGATCCGATTCCTGCATGTTCAAAAGCTGGATGCATAGCCCACATCAAATATGTGTGAACCGTATCATCCAAAGATGCAGGGTCGACTAACCCTCGTCCGACCAAGTTTTCGGGTCTCATGGTCGTTGGCCGACTTTCTCTTGGTCTGTATTCAATAACTACATGCTCGAGCTCTCAAGCTTAGAAATTCTCTCTTGGGCAGCATGAAGATTCTTCTGAAGCCATGCCACGTGATCGATGAAGCACCCTCCCGCTTCTTTGGAAGCAGCTTCTGATGACTCCAATTCTGAAATCTTTCCTTATGACCAATGGAGTCGGCTATGGAGGTGTTGCTACTTGGCAGTGATTCCCTAGGTGGCATCCTCGATAAGTTTTGATAACTTTATGGACTTAGCTGCCAATCAAGTCTTCTCCATAGAGTACTTCACTACATTCCAATGAATGGTCATCTTCAGCTGCTCAATTTTTGCTGAAGCCTCATCTAATACTTTCTTAGTCTTCGATAGCTTCTTCTTCCAAGCCGTAGCTTTTTTATTCAATTTCTTAACTCTCCTCTCTAGGTCTCCTATATGGGACCTAATCCTTGCTGCAGAAGCTATCAGCAAAGGCTCGATAATAGAAATTAAAGAGATATAGCCATCGAGAATGCACTGACATGACTGAACACATGAAAGAAAAAAGAACAATGCAAATTCAAAAACTTCGCTTCATGAACAATAATTTCTCTACAGAAAGAAAAGAAAAGAAAAAATTACAAGGATGTCTCATCTCCTGACCTCATCTTGAAGATTGGAGGGATCTGGTGCAGCTCCTGAGAGACCTGAGAATGCTTTAGATTGATCGGTGGCTGATAATGCAGGAGTTCCAAATGCCGCCTCTTCTTGCCCTCAGCAGTCGTGGGAGGAGCTGGCTCTTTCATGGCTTCCTCTTTGCCCTCGTCCTCATCCAAGAAGGAGAGATTAGCTTCAAAAAATCAGACAGCGATCAGGTGGCGACAATCTTCGAATCCGATCCTATGCCCCTCATTACAGAACTCTTGATCGAATGCGACCAAGGCATCATGATACTCCTCTGATGCTTTGAAGTTATCGACCGTCTGAGCCATCTCTTGCTCAAAATTCTTTAAAGCATTGAAGGACTCCATGGACAATTGGCGGGCCTCAACAATCTTTTCCTTGGCCTCTTGCTTGGCCTCAGCGATCTGGTCCTTGGCTTGCTGCTTGGCCTTGGCGACCCATTCTTCGACCTTCTGCTTGATCTCGATGAGTTTTGCATTGGCTTGCTGGAGCTCCTCTTCCTTCCGTATAAGATCGATGGTGATTTTATTTATGGACTCCCTTAACTTATCAGTCTCCTCCCTAGCCGCATCGATTTGCATGCTCACCTCTGTGGTGTCAAACTCAGCTTTCTAGCGCAGACTCCTGTGAGCTTTGTTCTACGCATATCCCCCAAATAGATGACTAAGAAATGAAGCATCTGCATGGAAACCACGATCAGTGAAAAGTGGAGAAGAGAAACCAAGAGATAAATTGAAGAACAAGGAAAGCACCTGATGTATGGTAGTCATGGAGTGCCGTTGTAAGTTGTCAAAGCCCATATTGCCGATGCCCCTCAGCTCTACTGGAAGCATCAGCCTCTAGCTCTTTAACAACCCTTTAGTCATCGAATGTCACACTCTTAAGGATGGAAGTCAGGCAGGCATCTGGATCTGCTTGGTTATCGAAAGGAGGCATAATGCTTGGGCCCACAGCAAAAGGAAGTTGGGCAAAGGGAGGTTGAACCTCAGCTCCACGAGGAGACATCAGAGAAGCTAGCAGAGGAGCCATAGATGGTAGAGACATTGGTGCTGAAGCGACTGATGAAATAATACCCACAGCCGATGGAGTCGGGCTCGGAGGAGTAAGGGTCGCCAGTACAACTGTGGCCTCACTTGCTGAGGCCTGCTTATCTACAACCTTTCCTCGATGGACCATTGGCTTCTTGGAGGTGCCTTCGAATGCCGGAGCTTTCCTCTTTTTCGGAAGGTTTTGTTTCATTTTGGCAATACCCTCAGGTTTTATCTCTGTAAATCACCAAACTTGGTCAGAAGCCTAAAAGAAAGAAGCAAGAAAGGTGAATAACTATAGTACTCACCCTTGGGTTGGCCTGACTGAGTTCAGCATTAAAGAAGGCCTCATCAGTTAACAACTCATTGATCAAGGGAGCTTTGAAGTCCCTAAGGATCTTAAAATGATCCTCTTCCTCAGCCTCCAACTTTGAGATCTTGAACGCTGAAACTTCTGACTGACTCTAGCTCGACAAGTCCCAGTCCTCCACTAGAGAATTAGATATAAACAAAAACTGCCCCTTCCACCCATGTACAGAGGTAGGAGTGTCCTTTATCAGAGAAAAAAATATTGTTTGGGAGGAGAAGTACCATTAGTTCTTAGCATATGAATGCTTCTTGATGGTGAAGAAAGAATGAAAAAGAGAGACAGAAGGCTGAACATTGGCCATAACATAGATAACTAAGAAATCCACTATAAATCTAAAGGAGTTTGGGACAATTGCACAAAGAGAAAGATCGTAAAAATAAAAGATGTCAAGGATGAAAGGGTAGACAAAAAATCTTAAATCCACTTGGAGTGCTTCCTCATATATACAGAATCGACTGGAAGGAGGATTATCTACACGATCACTTGCCCTAGGGTGCTCCAGATTGAAATCCAGAGGAATTCCATACCACATCTATATCCGACTCAAGTCATTCAAATTTAGCATGGAACAATAGGTGCTGGGCCCGAGCTCACTCTGATCGGCTATTCCCAAATAAAGAGGCTAGAAAATGGTCTAAGGAAAAAAGAGAGGAACGAAAAAATAGATGGGTAAGAAAGATAACCCACTTGAGAACGAAAGGAAAACACAAAGGAATGAAGTGGCTGGAACCTTCGAAAGTCTCTTCGAGGAATCGCACCACAGATGAAAAAGGCAAACTCCTTATTTTGAGAAGCTACAGTGAAAGTAGAAAGAAAAAAGGAGAATGGAAGGACCTAGTGGTAGTCTGAAAGGCCAGGACAGATGCCTCCCCTATTTATAGACGGAGGAAGATAATTCCCAGATATCACATCATTTTCTATTCAACAACCTGCAGCATGTGGCACATGTGGCATCTTCCTACTCAATTAGCCGCTACTACCAGTTGGACAAATTGGAATCATAATTCAAAAGGGAGATTTTGAAACGATGCCTATTTAATATTGCCATGATAGCTTAAGTCACATCGCCTCACCTCTGCTCCAAAAGTCGCACGTCCCATCAATTGAAGGGCCTTTTCACATCTTTGATTTAAGGATGCAGATATATTCTCTTCGTCCGACTAAAGTCAGACTTGAGAGTAGGAGATATGTGTTAGAGAAAATTTTGCGTGGGCTGATGATATGAAAAGGCCTAAGGTCCAAGATATCCAAGTGTAGCAGGCCCGCCTATCGGAGCCCTTGCTAACTCATAGTCAGCCATAACCCCTACCAAGCTAGTCCTCATCAACTATCTGATCAGTGCTTCACACCCTGAGCTAACGGAGACTGTCAACTACTGCTTGACAACCCTTCTACATCATCATTGATCTTTCCTCATCAGCCGACCAGCTTTGCACCCTTGAACAGATTCTGATGACAACACTAGGCAACTGACTTCTGGTTGTCGCCGACCAACCCTCGTCTCGATGACACCCAGTTGGCAATTTTAATCAAAATACAATAATTGTCAGGCAACAACTGTCGTTGAACAGATAAGACAGTCACAACCATTACATTCCAAAAATCTCAAGCAACAATCCTGCATCCCGTGAATCATATCCTGATCAAGTAGGATCGTGCCAACCAATTTGCCAACTGAAGCTCCAGACCTTTACCCATAAAGGAGACTTAAAAAGAACCTCAAAAAGGTACATCATTATTTTATCTTTCACATGCCTCCCTTTGTTGAACAAGAGTTCTAACTTAAGCATCGAAGGGTCCTCACCGGAGCAACCTTTGATCAGAATTTTTATGCAAGTCATACCCCCGAGATGCCCACATCATTTTTCACTCCAGTGTCCTAGCACCAGACAGATTCTTGCACCAACAAGATCAAATCGAGCCAACTCAGATGCTCAGCATGCTCCTAATATGAGGAAGCATGGCTCATGACTACTAATGAGAGTCTACTTGAGTACTACTCTCAATAAAGTTCGAGGTACTTCAGAGACTCATTTAGCTTATAAATATTTTTTCAGAATATTATTTTTAAAAAGTTAATTTTTAAAAATATAATATTTAAAAAAATAATTTTGGTATATTTGGTTGATCATAGAAAAGTAAATTATTGCAAAGTGGGTTATATTTGTTGAGTATCCCTTTCTTTGAAAAATGATATAAAATACCTATTATATCCTTAATACAAGAAAAATCTTATCCTATTCTATATATTACTATTTTTTATAATAAAAAATTATGATGGTTAACCATATTTTTGGCCGTAGATCATGGTGGAAGAAGGTTTGAGATGTTGTGATGGAGAATGTTTATTCTAGTCGTAGATCTTTTGAGAGTTTAAAGGAGTTTTTTTTTTTGAAAACATGTGGCTCCAATTCCCATCCTATAAAAAAGCCAAAAA
Organism: Elaeis guineensis; assembly: GCF_000442705.2. Lineage (NCBI taxonomy): Eukaryota > Viridiplantae > Streptophyta > Magnoliopsida > Arecales > Arecaceae > Elaeis > Elaeis guineensis. Next base: position 36,822,459 of record NC_025994.2, read on the forward strand.
CTCATATCCTACATATATTTTATTTCTTATGAAACATAAAAATTTTATTCTCATGGGAACATCTTTTTTTCAATTTCTCTCCCTTGAATATTCCAACCAAATAAGAGGGGTTTTCCACTTTGCATTAACCACAGTTCCTCTCTCCACTTGTTGTGAATCAAATGAGCCCTAAGTGCCTTCGTCTAGTTAAATGCACCCAACCCATTAAGAGTATCATTGTAGATCACACCCATTTTCGCAATTGATTAATTAATTTTTTTTATTGTGTTGTCAATTTTTTCTCACAGTGCCCCTCCTCGACACTTCACTAGAGCTAAGATATCCTACCACTACCTTTCCTCAACCGAGCTTTTCATCGAGTTGCCATCACCAATTGAGATCTAAATAAAAGATTGCCAGATCCCACCACTGAGCCATACCATGTTTTCATTCCTATTTTCTTCTTTTTTTCTATCTCAACTGCCCTCTTCATCGATTGCTCACCACCACCCATCATCATCATGGACTGCTACCCTCCACTACCACCATTGCTAAGCCACTACCCTTCCCCTCCTCTACTTCTATTTTGATAGATCTAAGAAGAGCTCTGCTTCTCTCTCTTTTTTTTTTGCTTAGTATATCCTAGTTGAGGTTCGTATAATCTTTTTCTGTGGACCCTTGTGAAAGGTCTTGGACCAAGAATATTGTGGCTGCCCATCATATTGATCTTCATCTTGGCCTTTGTCGAATATCCTTGAATTCAATTATTAACAACCTTTATAATCTTGCTTTGTTCAAATTGGACTTTTATTCCTTGATGTAGCATGTTGACGCCCAAATCTAACCCACATAGATTATCGGACAACAATCCCTGCCACCTAGTGTCATTTTTTCTCTTTTTCATATTTTTTTCACTCTTAATCATGATCACTTTATAATTTTTCTTGATTATTGGTTTCAGTTCTACAAGGGTTATAATCTTTCAGAGAAGAAGATGCTAAACAAGAGGTTTTGCACTCTACTCCTTAAATTGAGATAAAACTCTAACCTTTTGTTTATTTTAGTTTTGAATTAGGGTAGGATAGGAAAATCTATGTTAAAGGTAATTCAAATATCCAAACTCTAAAATAAAAAAGTAAAATCTAAATAAATAAATACTTAATATTGCTAGTGGTTGATCAATGATAAGTTGGCTATATATTGATATTAAATTAATTAGATATATTAGGTATGCTCAGGCTCATAAACACTATGTCTGGATTTTACCATCGATGGAGATAAGAATCTCTGCCCATGATAACCTACATAATTACGGATATCTTATATATACATGTACAAAATGCAAATGATAAAGATACATATATAATTTTAAGGATCTTTGTGCATGAACACCTCTATAAAAATGTTATATATATATATATATGTATGTATGTATGTATGTATGTATCATATATTGATGATTTTTGTTTTGCATGAAGATGTGATTATTATTCATCGCATAATGGCTTCCATGAATATATATTTCTTTATGATATAAGTTTGCCATATGCTAATGATTTTAGTTGCATGGAATATGATACTTGTTGCATTGACATTTGGCAAGCATAAAATTGATAACTTGATGGTTAAGAGGTATCTGGACTAATCTTATTATGTGAATAGCTTCATAGGTATTCTGGATAGACACCATGGGCTGATGTATGGGTGTTATAGATAGCCACAATGGGCTAATGCATAGATGTCATGGATAGCCATCATGAGCTGATGTGTGGGTGTTATAGATAGCCACCATAGGCTAATGCATAGGTATTATGGATTGTTGGGACAAGTTGATATGTATGTAGATTCCCTCACAATGATGAGGAATGTAGTACTATGGTTTGCTAGTCATGAGCTAAACCATGATTGTGGTTGGTCCAACATCAAAAAATTTTCTGTTGTTGAATCCAGATCATACTAAAAATGAAAGAAAAAAAAACATATGAAACCAATATTAAATAAAAAGTTTTATTTAATAATATATGATATATTATTTTTGAATAGAATGATATTTGATGATGTATGAGATATATGCATGTATATAAGTTCATTTGCTAGATAGTTGGTATGGAATTTTATGATTTTTTGCATTTATTTTGATATTGTTTATTTGTTTGTCAATTTTTATCTTTTGATTATTTATGTTAGGATGTATGTGGCAGACTTTTAGTAGATTGTTAACATTACACTATTCTATTATATTTTTCTTTCAAATCTAGTAGATGCTTAGCCTGTGTAGATTGTTAATGCACCTGTTGGGTATAAAATACCCCCAGCCGAAGTTTGTAAAAGACCGACCATTCCAAGGTTTTATCGGCTTCCGACCTTGTGCGACGTCTTTTTGAACTCCCTCGACCATTCGGACTTCTCTGACAAAGAGCTTCTCTATTCATCTACCGGGCCGCTCCAAAAGCTCTCTGGGCTTCACTATCAGCCGATCTTCTACAGTGATCAACTATTCTTCGAATCCCTTCCAGACTTCTTCTGACCACGGATGACCCTACTCTGAATTTCTTCCGGACTTCGTCAATATCCGAGCTTCTCCGATGGTGAGATTTCTACAGTAACCAGACTCCATCCAAGTTTCTACGACGGTCGACCGCCTTCCGGATTCCATCCGAGCTTCTGCGAGAGCCGAACTACTGCAGCAAGCAGTCTACTCCAAACTCCTACTGCAGCAAGCAGTCTACTTCGAACTCCTACTGCAGGTGGTCTACTCTGGATCTCTACTGTAAGTGAATTCCATCCGAGCTTCTACTGTAAACAAATTTCTTCCAAACTTCTATTACAGACAGACTTCAGCCAAGCTCCTACAGTGGATGGATCCCAGACGAGCTTCTACAATGGGATAGGCTCCACCGGCCAGGTCACTACTCCGAGCTCCCACAACAATTGATCTTCGATCGAGCTTCTGCAATAAGCGGTCTCCCTTCAGCCTTCTACATGAATCGAACTCTGTCCGAACTTTCGTAGTGGATGGATATCGGACGAACTTCTACGACAGACGGGCTCTAGCAACTGGATTTCTACAATGACCGACCGTCTCCGATGTCTGCCGAACCTCCCCAGCCATCAACCTTCAATAGCATCAGTAGGACTTCAACAACGCCATCCGAACTTCCACGGGATCCCCCAGACTCCTCCAGTGGACGAACCTCCCCAACGCCATCCGAAGTCCACCGTCAGCCGACCCTCTGCCAGATTCTCCATGAAATCGGACTTCTCCAGTGGATAATCTCCAGACGAGCTTTCACATCAAGCAAATCCCAAATAGACTTCTCTAGCAATCGAACTCCTATCGGACTTCACCAACAGAAAGACTCCATCCGAGCTTGTACAGCAGATGACTCCCGCCTGTAGCATCAGCGCTTGAGGCATCCGATAATAGTAGACTCATCAGCAACATCAAAAATATCCGAGCTTCTCCTAGATCGATGGGATAGAGAGCCATTTCGCTCCATCAGACTTTCCAGCTGAACTTCAACCGACAGGTCCGAACTCTCTGGCAAGTCACGATAATGGCCACTACCCCACTCCACTCTCTGTAACAGATTCCACGTGGTCCCACCACTCTCTGGCAAGTCGTGACAACGGACACCACTCCACTCTCTGCAACAAACTCTGAACGGCCTATTGACGTCACTGCTCTCCGCAACAAACTCTGAATGGGCCACTGATGTCACTGCTCTCCACAGCAAACTCTGAACGGCCCACTACCAGGCGGTTGCGAACGTCACTGTCAATCAGTTATGCTCCCCCGTCTATAAAAGGGACCCTCCAGATACGTTATTCTCTAAGCTCTAAACTCTATCTCAAAATTCTGCCAAAATTTCCACTCGAGCACTCCATTTCTGTTGAAGCAGAGTACTGACTTGAGCGTCGGAGGGTCTTGCTGGAGCACCCCCAACTCTGGTTTAGACTTTCCTTGCAGGTCCCGACAGCGGCCGCGGTCATCTCAACTCCAGTTTCTCCAGCTTCGGCAGAATTCTGCACCAACAGAATTGGCGCTAGAGGAAGGAGATCGTGTCTTCGCAGTACCCTTATTCTTAAAGGAGTGCTCAATGGGACTGTCTCCAATCATCTTCTCCAACATTCTCTTCTCCTTCTCCTACTAGATTTCCACCTGATGCCTCCCCGAAAGGCATCCACCAGGCGATCCACAGCCTCTGCAGCCAGATCTCAGTGAGCTCCGCAAGATCCGACCTCGTCTTCAGTTTTCCAGGCTCCTCCTCCTCCTCCGACAATGGCAGTCGCATGGAGCAGTTCGACCTACTGGTTCAGTAGGTCAGAGGCCTCACCGAAGCAGTGCACACCATGCAGCAGCAGCAGCAACAGTCGCAGGCATCAGTGCGGTTGGAAAGAGAATCATCGGAGTTCCAAAATCCGATGATAGGGCGGGTCACTTGGGCCAGTCGCCCTATCTTCTCCGAAAAGGGGAATTCAAGGGTTGAGAGCCCTCAGTCTGATCATGATTCCACCCCCAGAGGATCCCTACCTCCATTCTACCAGAAGACCCTCGAGACTCGTAATTGAGAGGACCTCCTGGATCAAAGGCTCTAGGAGATGAACCGACAGATCGAAGAGCTCCGCCATGCTCCCCCTACTTATAGTGAGGATATCTGTACTGACCCTCCTTTCTCTCAAATGATCATGCAGGAATCGATCCCGCCAAACTTTAAGCTCCTCCAATTCAAAAGCTACGACGGGACCTTGGATCCGATTGACCATCTGGAGGCCTTCCGGACAATGATGCTGCTCCATGGCGCGCCAGACGCCATCCTGTGCCGAGCTTTTCCATCTACCTTGAAGGGAGCAGCAAGAAATTGATACTCGACACTGAAGTCAGGTACTATCTTCTCCTTTGATCAGATGAGCCACCAGTTCGTTGCTCATTTCGTCAGCAGCTAGCATCTCCAGAGAGGTTTGGAGTCCCTCATCAACATCAAGCAAAAGGTTGGAGAATCCATCCGAGCTTACGTCAACCATTTTAACGTCGCTGCGTTGGAGGTCCGGAACTTAGACCAATCGATCGCGATGGCTGCCCTGAAGGGTGGTCTTCAAAAGAATGATCTTCTGTTTTCCCTGGAAAAGAAGTATCCCAGGGACTTTACTGATTTGCTGGCTCAGGCCGAAGGATATGCCCGAGCAGAAGAAGCCTTCAAGATGAAGGACGAGGAAGCCGCAAGGAGCGACAGGTGGGAGACTCCAGCAAGCCCGCAGTTGAAAAAGGGCTGAGTGAAGCTCGACCACGTTCTCAAACTTCCTCCGAACACAAGCGGGTCCAGACTCCTCCTCAAGCACATAGGCAAAGAAGCCCGGACCGCAAAGTTCAACGGGGCTCTTTCCCGAGAAGATTCCACAGCTACGCCCCTCTCAATGCTTCGAAAACCCAAGTGCTGATGGAGGTTAGGGAGCAGCTGCCAAGGCCAGAAAGGATGCGCACACACCCCAGAAGTATAACCCTAACAAGTTCTACCTCTATCATCGTGACCACAGCCACGACACGGAGGAATGTATTCAGCTCCGAGATAAAATCGAGGAGCTTATCAAACGAGGTTGGCTCGATCGATTCATTCAACATCGATCTGAAGGTAAAAAAGATCGGCCGAGGGCCCTACCGTAACCGGAGCCACCAAGGAGGGAGGAGCAGCCTGAAGATCGACCTATAATTGGGATTATAACTCCATCTCAGGAGGACCCCGACGGGGAGCAGATCTTTCGCGGCTATGGGATTCAAAAAATCTATGGATGTATTACAATAACTTTGCTTTAAATAAAAGTTTTTTTCATATTTGCATATCTTTTCTTTTGGCATGAGCTCATGACGACAGGAAGTAGCTTCTTCCAACAATCGAAACTAAACATGTTAGGAACAGGAGGAGAACCTCATCCTAACATGAGCAAAGTCGAAGGCCCAGTTACTTAAAGACTGGATGGGAGAGAGGCCCTTACAATGGCCCTTATGTACCTCCACAGCCTTGTTAGGAACAGGAGGAGAACCTCGTCCTAACATGAGCAAAGTCGAAGGTCCGATTACTTAAAGATCGGATGGAGGGAGAGGCCCTTACAACGTCCTTATGTGCCCCCACAGCCTTGTTAGAAACAGGAGGAGAACCTCGTCCTAACATGAGCAAAGTCGAAGGCCCAGTTATTTAAAGACCGGATGGGGGGAGAGGCCCTTACAACGGCCCTTATGTGCCCCCACAGTCTTGTTAGGAACAGGAGGAGAAGCTCATCCTAACATGAGCAAAGTCGAAGGCCCGGTTACTTAAAGATCGGATGGAGGGAGAGGCCTTTGCAACGGCTCTTATGTGCCCCACCACCTTGTTAGGAACAGGAGGAGAACCTCGTCCTAACATGAGCAAAGTCGAAGGTCCGGTTACTTAAAGATCAGATGGGGGGAGAGGCCCTTGCAACGGCCCTTATGTGCCCCCACAGCGTTGTTAGGAATAGGAGGAGGACCTCATCCTAGCATGAGTTGAAATTGACTATGTCGGGGACAGGAGGAGAACCTTGCCCTAACACAAACAAAGACCTGGTCGATCAAGATCGGATGAGGAGAAAAGCCTCCTCAGCGGCTCCTCTACATCCCCACAACCCCACTAAGAGCAGAGGAAAAACCCTTGCCTAAAGGAAAAATCCTCATCCAAATAAAAAGAAAAAGAGAGATAAAAAGGGAAGACAACGAACTACACCAACGATAAGTAAAAAATAAACTACATCAAAGATGCAAGGGACCTCATCTCAATGAGGAAGGATACTCCTATCAAAAACCCTCAGTCGCTAAGAGAAAACTTAACACAGGTCGAGGAGAAATCGACTTCCTCAAAGTAACGAGAAGTTCGGATCTCCAAGCTCGAACACCAGGAGGAAGCGTCAAACTCAAATGGCCTCGAAGCGACCTACGGTCATGAATAAAAAGGGGCAAATCAACATGGCGGCAATCAGGAACCTTCAAACAACATCGACATTGAACAAAATAAAAGACAAAAGAAGTCGGTGAACAATGACTCAAAGCAAGAATAGACGAGGAATTACAAACAACGCTGATCCCAAACAAGATGGAAGACAAAAGAAGTTCGGTAAAGGACAACTTAATATAAGAATGGACAAGGTAATGAAAATTTTCTTTTTCATTTCATTAGTGAAGTGTACATTACAAACCTTGAAGGCCAAAAAAGAAAAATGACAAGAAAAGAAAAAGAATACATGGAAAGATGAAAGATAAAATAAAAAGGGCTCTAAGGAAGCTCGGCTTCTTCCAACATCGAGCTCTCGGTTCTGGTCCTTATTAGGGATTATTTTAAGTTTTCGACTTCTTCCTCGAGTTCCATCTTTCTCAGCAGTATATCCCGATACATCTGGTGGAACCACCGGCTCGCGCCCTCCGACTCTCGAAGCCTCTTCCTCAGGACCTCGGACTCTACCTCGACATCTTTGATCGCTGCAGTTCGACCTCCTCCCACCCAAGGGCCACAAACAGTTCTGCCATGGTCCCCCTCAAGGAGCAGAGCTTGTCGGAGCCCTGTGCAGAGGCAAGCTGGACTCTCTCAGACAACTGCCTCTGAAGGTGGGCAACTTCATCGGTCACCGTCTGGAGCTTCCTTTGGTGGTCCTCTACTTGCCTGCTCCAGCCGACTCGGTAGGCGTTGTAGTTCGCCTTGGCATCCTGCAGCTGCTTTTGAAGGTCACAGAACTTCTTCGACCAGTCTCGATCGCGGTCGGCTTGGATTGTGAGCCAGAATGAGCTCCCTTCCAACTGGCTGATCTTCTCCCATGCGGCCGCCAGCTTGACTTCAAGAGAGCTGATCTTGGAAGCCTGAGTCCAAGATCGATCGTTGGCACATTTCTGGAGTTCCTCCAGCTCCATCACGAAGTCAGCCTTTCTCTGGATATAGTCCATGAGACCCTTTCTATGGAGGTCCTGAAAGCGAATAGCCTTCGCAGTGACTTCTGAATGGCTCTTTCTCAGTCGGTGAAGTTCATCTTCCAGCTTCTTGGATTTCTTCGTCAACTGACGAACTTCTCTTCTGAGGTCTCGAATCATCGACTTCAGAGGAATCCCCTGTGGCAGGGGAAGAGCTTCGGTAGGGCACTATCGTTGGGAGACAAAAGTGCCACGACTCAAATTAGTACAAGAAGACAAAAGAGAAGGAAAAGAATGCAGAAAAAAAGGGGGGGCTCTCTGTAAAGAAGAATCTGATTTCATTGATTAAATAATTTTCAAGTACAAGAGAATGAAGAAAAGTCACCACAAAAGAAAAATACAAAACTAGAGGTTTCAGACCTCTGGGGCAGAAGTGAAGGGGCTTGACATCCTCAAAAGATCAGCAGCGGTGACCGCAGCGGTCGACGAGGTCTCGACTGGAGGAGGACCAGCAGCAGCTTCGGATGGTCTGATTTATCATCGGACATCTCATCCAGGAAGTCAAGGTCCAGTTCGAGAAACCTACCGGCCACCTTCTCTTGGCAGAGTTCGAAACCCTTGATGAAGGCGTCCTGACTGAACTGGACCTATAGATCCTCCATCTTGGAGGAGGCCTTGAACTCCTCCACTGCTTGGGTCCCTGCCTCCGAGACCAGGGATGGGATCCACACTTTCAGCTCGAAAATCTGTGCCTTCAGTTCGAGACCTCGGCCTCAGCCTTCTTTCTCTCCTCCTCCAAGGCGGTCCTCAGATCGGACGAGGTTTGTCCCTCCTTTTCCAGCACCTCCTGGAGACTTATGACCTCGACGATCTTCTCCTCGAGGTGGGTGACCTCGGCCAGACGACCTTCCTCCACCCGAGCTGCCTCCCTCTTAGCGATCTTCACTGCCTCGACGTTGGCGACAAGCTGGTGCCCAATCTGCAAGAGAGGCCGGGGGAGTCAATATAAAGGCTAAGGAATAAATTAAGCACAGAAGCAAGAAAGAGAAAAAAGTGAATTAACCTACTTCGAGAAAAGATCCCAGAGAGTCTCAGACCCGCAGCTCAGGATCCGCAAGGATAATCCTTTGGATGACCTCGGACAGAATGCATCCTTCGACCAGCCTCTTTATTAAATCTCTGTTGTTGAAGGGATTTTCCCTCAGGTCTTCCTCGGAGCCATCGGCCCCCTCGATGGCAGCCTTGAGACTGTGGCTCTTCCAGGCTAGGATCTTCTTTCTCCTTCTCCCTTTGGCTCCGAGTGCCCCCTCGGGACGAGCCTCTAGAGCGGGATCCTTGATCGGAGGGCTCCTTGAAAGGGCTCGGGGGACTTCGGGTTCGACATCGGAAGGGACATCGATGGCAACGACCACCTGAGCAGGCACGGCCAAGCTTGTCCCTTCTGTCCTGGCTTTCTTCACTGACCCCGAAGTTGAGGCACCTTTTCTCTTGTGGGTCTTGAGACCCTGGGCTAACCTCCGGGCCACACCTGCATCCATGTCTGCAATAAAAGAAGATCAACACGGCTCAGAAATGGAATAAGAGAAAGGAGAAGCAGCAAAAAAAAAAAAATGGTACCGACAAGGTAAAGAGGACTCAGGCCGACGTTGAACAAGAGTTGTTCCTTCAAAAGTTCGGAGAGGAGGGGGGCTTGATAGGCCTCGAGCATTTTGGAGGCTTCGAGGTCGTCCTTTCCAGGCTAGAAGCCCGACGGACAGAATTCTTCAGAGAGCCCCAAGGGGGTAATCCCAGCTCCAAGGTCGGGCATCGGACATAGAAGAACATCTCCTTCCAGTTGTGGATAGAAGAGGGGCACCTTTCAGTAACCCCTTTCTACCGAACTGGGGGAGAAGTACCATCAATCCTTTATCGAGGGGTGATATTTGAAGGTGTAGAAATACCTAAATAAAGAAAGGGCGGCCGAACTTCAGCTAAACTACAAAGGGAAAGAAATCCTATCAAAAACTAAAGGAGTTCGGCGCTACTGAGACTAGAGAAATGTTCAGAAAATGAAAGAGAGCGATGATAAAAGGTGGAAGTGGAAGCCGAAGTCCTGCACGGAAGGCCTCTTGATACAGACAGAAGCGGTCGGGAGGAGGGGTGCTAGCCGATCAGTGAAGAAAAAATTGCCTTTTTCCTGTGTAGGATCTTCCAAATTTCATCAAATCTGGGGTGGAATAAATTAAAAAGTTTTTATCCTACACTATTTCAGATCTAATGTCTATTATATCTAATTTTATTATCTGATATTTAAAATCTAAAATTAAATCTAAAAGTATGAGAAATATAGATATACCTCAAGGGTAATCTAATTACCCTATAGATGATCGCAGCACTGCCTGAGGTTCTGATGTAGCCACGCAAGTGCCTAGCCTCTACCAGTATTCACTTAGGTAGGATCTAGAACATCTTCTCCTTGCAATTCTATGCTCCAAAAATCAGATCAATATCTGATTTGGAAGTACTTCAGAACTCCTTCTGAAGTTGGAGCAGCAGCCTGTCGAAGATGTCCTGCAGCCTTCTGTTCCAGGCGTCACCACTCCTTGTACCTTTACCAAATGAACGTCCAACTTCTTGGATGTGAAGAGGGGAGAAAGGAGAGCAGGGAGGACATAGATAAGAGGGGAGGGGGTAGCAGCTAATAGGTTTTTTTCATAAAATAAGTTCTATCTTGAAACCCTAGGTGCAGCAGGGTTTATATAGATCCTGTATGCTGCGCAGTGCCACATCATTCGACCAATCAAAAAATTTTAATAAATTTTGAAAAAAATTTTATTGGTGGAGTGATATCATCTGATCATATCAGATAAGAATCTCCATGCTCTCTCCTATGTTGGCACCAACATTGGATAAGCACAAATAGAGGTGGCGCCAAAGAGTCCAAGTTTATCAGGAATCTTTGGTTCTTATCCATTTGGGGCACCCACTTAAATCTAATTGAGCTCACGCCATAATCTGATTATGGTGCCCAATTTGAAGTGGTTTGGATATGTGGACACTCCACAAAAATTTTCCAATGAATCCTCTTCAGTTTAAGACCCATATGTCAACTTTTGACAGATGTCCTAAAATGAAATTGACAGGTGCTAGAAATTAGCAGGTGTTGTCTTAAAATCATCTCATGAATTAAGATAAGCCTTTTCTAAGCTGGACAAGCTTCGATTAGACTGAGAGAAACTTTTTCAAGGTTCTCTAGATGAGCCAGATCACATTTGGCTCAATAGAGACAGAAAAGATTACACGAGGAGAAAGTTAGGCTCAATCGAGTGCTAGCACGATTTCCTTTAACCTAATTGGATCTTATCCAAATCAATTGGGGTAGCCCAATTGATGACATCCAGACCCTAACCCTTGTTTGTGTGACCCAGTTAGTGTTGTGATCTAGGTGGTGTGCCCAAGGCCCAGGAGACCAAGGCTAAGGCCAAGGTCCATCATTCATGAGGGCTTCATGGAGGCTCTAGGGCTAGTTGGGCCCTAGGTTGAAAGGCTGTGGGCCTTTCGGGTTCTTGAGGTCTAGGTTATGTGGGCATCAAGGGACCAACTCTTTATGGACCAGGTCTGGACCCAGGATAGATGAGATTAGATCAAGTCATGGGTGTACATGGGCTTGGGTTAACCTAATCTCCCATAGAGTTGGTCAAGGAAGTTTTGGGTTTGGATCACTTGACCCTTTGTTTATATATACATGTACTTGTATAGATTTGATCAAGCCAAGGAATATAAGAAATCATTTTTCTCAAGTCTCTCTCTCTCTTCTCCCTCTCTCTCCAGCCATTCTCCATGCCCCAGGAGCAAGAAACCCTAGGGTTTCTTGCCGCCAGGTCCATAAAAGGAAAGAAAAGCAAGGAGGCGCTAGCCCCTTCCCCCTTGCAGCCGCCAACCAGATCCCTCTCTCCCTCTCTTGCAGCCACCCAAGCACCAGGTCCAGGATTTGGAATCTCTTATGAAGAGGTTGATACAAGTCCCTCTCAGATCTGGAGTTGATCTGAGGTCGTTTGAGATATGGGTGAGATCTCCATCAACAGATCTACAGGAAAGGCTGCAGCAGGACAGATCTACGAGGTCTGTCTCCATCTACCTTCTTCCCTATCTAAAATTCTCTGATTTAAGATCTATATATTGAAAGACCTCGATCCAGACCTGATCTGGTTGGGTACCAGATCTTGAATTTTTTAGAGATGTTTTCAGAGGCATTTTTCATCTGGAACAAAAGGCTGACGAAGAAGACAGCAACCAGGCTGATTTTGTCAAGAGCCTTAGATCGTGTCCAGAAGTCTCCAGATCTGTTCGTTGCTGGTTCCGCTGCACCCAAGGTCTATGAGAGAGACAGAATCATGCTCCAATAGTTGGTATCAGAGTCACATTGGTGAGGAAGCGGTTCCAAGCGAGAGAAGTTGAAGATCCCAAGTGCTGAAAATTTTTAGCAAGTACCATCAAGGTATATTCTACACTTTTTGATTTTATATTGCTTGTTTGGCTTAGATCCAGTCATGGGCAGCAATATGAAGGTCGAGTTCGAGAAGTTTGATGGCAAGAAGAATTTTTCCATGTAGAAAATTCGGGTGGAGGATCTTCTGGTGCAAGCAGATCTGGATCAGGCTTTGGATGAGAAGCCTGAGGGAATGACAAATAGACAGTGTGCATCGTTGGAGAAGAAAGCATGCTCGGTGATCAGAGGATGTTTGGCGGATGCGGCATTGTATTCGGTGCTGGAAGAAAAGACCCCGAAGGGCCTTTGGTCGAAGTTGCACACCATGTATATGGGGAAGAATATGTGCAACAAGCTGATGCTGAAGAAGAGGTTGTACAGTCTTCGGATGCAGGAGGGATCTGATGTGATTGGCACATTCAGAGGTTCGACCAGTTGTGCACAGAGTTGATGAATATCGAGGTGAAGCTGGATGAGGAGGACAAGTCCCTGTTGCTTTTGTGTTCACTACCAGGATCATATGACTCTTTGGTGACTACACTGCTCTACGGCAAGGAGACTCTGGAATATGAGGACATGGTCTCGGTGCTGAGGTCTAATGAGCAGAGGGAAAAGTTGACCAGAGATCGGGCTCCCCAAGAGGGTTTGGCAGTAGGGGAGAGGACAGGTAGAGGCAGAGGTAGAAGCAAGTCCAGGGAGTGGTCCAAGTCCAGGAAGGGAAAGAAAGAGATGAAATGCTTCAAGTGCAACGAGTTCGGGCACTTCAAGTGAGAATGTCCACTATGGAAGAGCAAGAAGGGAGAAAGAAGTGGCTCAGAATCAGTGAGTGCAGTTGCTGGGCAGCAGGTGGAGGATGATCTACTGGTGGTATCAGATGGTCACATGCATTACACAGAGGAGTAGACACTAGACTCTGCGTGGTCACATCACTACACACCACACAGGTCTTGGTTTGCGACATACACCAAGACAGATGAGGGATCAGTGACTCTAGGCGACAATCATCCCTGCAAGGTGGCTGGGATAGGGACAGTCAGGGTGAGGATGTTTGATAGGATTGTGAGGACATTGACAAATGTAAAACACATCTCGGAGCTAGAAAAAAATCTGGTGTCACTAGGCTACTTGGAGCGCAGTGGATACAGCTTCAGCAATAGGACTAGAAGCGGAGTACTGAACATCTCCAATAGAGCTATGGTAGTGATGAGAGGCAGGAGGTTGGATAATTTCCTCTATCGCATGGAGGGATCTATGGTGACCGGAGAGTCTGATGCATTAGCTGCAGCACAGGACCAGTAAGGGGTTTACATGATGTGGCACTACTGCCTAGGCCACATGGGTGACAAGGGGTTGAGGGAGTTGAGCAGGAGAGGACTCATCTCTGATCTGGAGAATGGTGCTACAGGAGAGATCTATGAGCCTTGCCAGATGGGAAAGCAGAGGAGAGTTCAGTTCAACATCAGTATAGCCCGCAGTGCAGCCCCTCTGGAGTTAGTACACACGGATGTGTGGGGACCAGCCCCAGTTTTAGCTAGGAATGGAGCCAGATTCTTCATGACCATGATTGATGATTTCTTAAGAAAACTCTGGATTTACTTCATGAGAGAGAAGTCAGAGGTCTTCACCAAGTTCAAGATCTGGAGAGCTGAGGTGGAGCAGGAGCAGGGGAGGAGCATGAAGTCTCTGAGGTCAGACAATGGCGGGGAGTACACCAGCAGAGAGTTTTAGGATTACTGTGAGGAGTGTGGGATCAGGAGACACTTCTCAGTTAAGGGAACTCCGCAGCAAAATGGGGTGGCCGAGAGGATGAACAAAATACTTCTGGAAAAGGCACGATGTATGAGGCTGTAGGTAGGGCTTCCGAAGGAGTTCTGGGTTGACACAGTTGACACAGAAGGTTACTTGGTCAATCGGTCACCTCACATCAGGTTGGATGGCAAGCTTCCATAGGAGGTGTGGTCTGGGAGGACAGTTGGGCTGGGTCATCTATGGATATTTGGGTGCACGGCCTATGTGCACATTGGAGCTGGTGAGCGGAGCAAGCTAGACGCTAGATCATGCAAGACGGTGTTTCTAGGCTATCCACGAGGAGTCAAGGGATACAGGCTGTGGGATCTCTTGGCAAAGAAGGTCATCATTAGTCAGGATGTGACTTTTGATGAGGAGTCAGTCCTATGGAGGCGAGCAGGCATGGAGGAGCAGCAGGAGCAGGAGGAGGTCCAGCAGGGCACTGCTGGATAGCTTACCTCTTTGATTTTGCCTCTTGCAGGTACTACTGGAGGACATGACATTCAGGTGGAGCACCTACCTAAGGTGTCTCCATAGGTGGAGAGGACTCGGACAGATGATCAAGGTGGAGAGGTCCAGCAGGAGCGAGCTGGACCAAGGACTGATATCGGTGTTGCCCTACACAAGCCCAAGAGGACCATCAGGCAACCGGACCGATATGACTTCGAGGAGATGCTGTCATATGCCCTGGTGACAGCGAATGGAGACCCATATACGTATCAGGAGGCTATTGAGAGCCAGGACAGAGAGCGGTGGGTCCAGGCGATGTCCGAGGAGATGCAGTCTCTCCACCAGAACTAGACGTGGTGATTGGTGCAGTTGCCACAGGGGAAGAGGCCCATTGGCTGCAAATGGGTCTACAGTCGCAAGGAAGGGCCTTCAGAGCAGGGAGGTATCAGATTCAAGGCGAGGTTAGTGGTCAAAAGATACTCCCAGAAGGAAGGCATCGACTTCAGCGAGGTCTTCTGTCCCGTCGTCAGAAATACTTCCATCAGAGTGTTGCTGAGCATTGTAGCAGCTTAGGATTTAAAGTTGGAGCAGATGGATGTCAAGACGGTGTTCCTCCATGGGCATTTGGAGGAGAGGATTTACATGGAGCAGCCACCCAGTTTCAGGGATCCAGGATCAGAGGGAAAGATTTGTTTGTTGCAGAAGTCGCTGTACGGGCTGAAGCAGTCGCCGAGGCAATGGTACAAGCGGTTCGACTCCTATGTGCGCAGCATTGGACTTTTCAAGTGTGAGTTTGATCCCTGTGTTTATGTTCAATCTCTTGAGGATGGTTCTAGGCTATTTCTACTCTTGTATGTGGATGACATGCTTATAGCATGCAAGAGTAGGAAGGTTGTGCAGGATCTGAAGGCATCCTTATCTCGGAGTTTGAGATGAAGGATTTGGGCCCTGCAAGGAAGATCCTAGGCATGGAGATTTTCAGAGACCGAGCCTAGAGGGTGCTGCATCTATCTCAGGGGGGCTACATACAGAAGGTCTTAGAGAGGTTCGGGATGAAGGGAGCAAAGCCGGCGGGGCTACCACTTGCCGGTCACTTCAGACTCTCGAAGATCATGGCACCACAGACTGAGGTGGAGGCTCAGGAGATGGAGACGGTTCCTTATGCTTCAGGAGTTGGGAGCTTGATGTATGCGATGGTCTGTTGTAGGCCAGACATCGCTCATGCAGTGAGTCAAGTTAGCAAGTTCATGGCACAGTCTGGCAGGGAGCACTAGAGAGCTCTGAAGTGGATATTCAGATACCTGGCGGGATCAGTTGGAGTTGGCATCTGCTACGGACAGCGAGGAGGTGTAGTGGGATACTCTGACATGTCCAGGGAGGCTCAGGGGCTGATTTACGGTTATGTAGATACAGACTTCGGTGGAGATGTGGATACCCAGAGGTCTACGACAGGCTTCATCTTTAGCCTGTATGGAGGTCCTATTTCTTGGAGATCGATTCTGCAGCCTATCACGGCCCTATCCACTACAGAGGTAGAGTACATCGGGCTAACAGAAGTAGCTAAGGAGGCAATTTGGCTGAAGGATTTGGTGACGGAGATGGGCCTTACTCAGGAGGCCATTAGAGTGCACTGTGACAGCCAGAGTGCACTTCTTTTAGCACAGAACTCAATCTATCATGCAAGGACAAAGCACATCGACATTCGATATCATCGGATCAGGGAGCTTATGGAGGATGGCAAGGTGGAGCTGGTAAAGGTACACACCAAGGAGAATCCAGCTGATGCACTTACGAAGGTACTTCCACAGGACAGCTTTCAGAGATGTGTTGAGCTGATGCGGCTGATGGACATAGTGGAGCTGGTTAAGGCCTTGGGACATCAAGGTGGAGATTGTTGTGATCGAGGTGGTGTGCCCAAGGCCCAGGGGACCAAGGCTAAGGCCAAGGTCCATCATTCATGAGGGCTTCATGGAGGCTCTAGGGCTAGTTGGGCCCTAGGTTGAAAGGCTGTGGGCCTTTCGAGTTCTTGAGGTCTAGGTTATGTGGGTCTCAAGGGACCAACTCTTTATGGGCCAGGTCTGGGCCCAGGATAGGTGAGATTAGGTCGAGTCATGGGTGTACATGGACTTGGGTTAACCTAATCTCCCATAGAGTTGGTCAAGGGAGTTTTGGGTTTGGGTCACTTGACCCTGTGTTTATATATACATGTACTTGTATAGATTTGATCAAGCCAAGGAATACAAGAAACCATTTCTCCCAAGTCTCTCTCTCTCTTCTCCCTCTCTCTCCAGCCATTCTCCATGCCCCAGGAGCAAGAAACCCTAGGGTTTCTTGCCGCCAGGTCCATAAAAGGAAAGAAAAGCAAGGAGGTGCTAGCCCCTTCCCCCTTGCAGCCGCCAACCAGATCCCTCTCTCCCTATCTTTCAGCCACCCAAGCACCAGGTTCAGGATCTAGAATCTCTTGCGAAGAGGTTGATACAAATCCCTCTCAGATCTGGAGTTGATCTGAGGTCATTTGAGGCACGGGTGAGATCTTCATCAACAGATCTATAGGAAAGGCTACAGCAGGACAGATCTACAAGGTCTGTCTCCATCTACCTTCTTCCCTATCTAGAATACCCTGATTCAAGATCTACAAATTGAAAGACCTCAGACCAGGTCTGCTCTAGTTGGGTATCAGATCTTGGATTTTTTAGAGGTGTTTTTAGTGGTGTTCTTCATCTGGAACAAAAGGCTGACGAAGAAGACAGCAACCAGGCTAATTTTGTCAAGAGCCTTAGATCGTGTCCAGAAGTCTCCAGATTTATTCGTTGCTGGTTCTGCTGCACCCAAGGTTCATGGGAGGAGATGGGATCGTGCTTCAACAGTTAGGTTCAATTCTGTATGGTAATGAGACATGTCATGATCTCATCATCGACATCATCGAAACTCCTTTCGATAGATCAGAACTCTTCTGATTCAGACAATTAGAATGATCGATCATCAAAATCATTCTAATTGCTCTCAAAATCTACTAGTGACACCTAGCAGTATATGGTGGCAACCCATCAGAACTGAAGACGAACCTCTTGGTGCAGCTACCTGTGTGATTGAGTTCCTCTATCATGAGTCCCGACTGAATTAGGGTTAAGGTGAACTCGTCAAACCCAACATCAGTCATATGAATCAATCGATCGATCCGAGTCCGATGTAAAATCTAATGGAAAACTCTTTTTCATTATTTTACTTTGCCATGGCCATGGGCTTAAGGACTCGATCTTTCGATTATCATAGGACTACTCCTCTCATCTATCGATGTTGATAGATTCTATCTTGGTGCGATCTGGTTCCTACAATGGATATGCTACAGCCAACATACACCTCAGGGTTCCGAATGGCTAGGAGATCGAGTTATAGTGTAGTCAAACTATAACACAATCAAGGTGAACCGTCGATGCACCTCAGGTCAAAGAACTAGACACACAACTGCAGCATCGAGCTAGTCATCGACGAGAAGGTAGACTTTCTTATGACTGCTCGAGGTGGTCACGCTTAGTGCTCTTATTCTCAATGAATACCTGTACTCTCACTCCGGTATCTTCACACTATAGACTCAAGACTCATCTACCCTAAGAAAGCGATCGTACACCAACCTTCCGGATCGATCACCATCCTCGTGATGATCCTATGGTCAGGAGCAGTTTATGAGTTAGTTATGTAAATTCATGCCTTAAATTTTCAACTCTTGAAAATATAAATTTACATTCCTACTAACTCAAAGGATATATCACAGACACAATGTACACAATGTGATAGAAGACTAACCTTTTTATTCATTTATAGTCAAAATTATAAATTTACCCTTAATTCTGTACAGGAATGTGTCAGCCAATCTGGTATCTAGGGCACACATCTAACAAACTCCCACTTGACCTAATGCCAATTGGCTACATATCTAAGTCTCATCTTCTCAAGGTGGGCTTCGATCTTCTGTTGGCCGAATGGCTTAGTCAGCAGGTCTGCCACATTGTCTGTGGAGTCGACTCTCTTGATCTTGACATAATCTTTTTCGAGGTAATCACGGATCAGATGGAATCGTCGCTCGATGTGCTTGGACTTCTGGTGAGACCTGGGCTCCTTAGCTAGGGCTATGGCACCATTATTGTCGCAGTAAAGAGGTATGGCATCTGATGACATCACTCTAAGCTCTGCGGTAATTTTTTTATACCAGAATGCCTCCTTCGCAGCTTTCGATGCGGGAATATACTCTGCCTCCATGGTGAAATCTGCAATTATCGTTTGCTTGAAACTCTTCCAGCTAACTGCACCACCATTGCAAATGAACAGACTCCCAGATGTCGACTTTCGATCATCTATATCAGACATAAAGTCTGAGTCTATAAATTTTTGAATCTGAAGTTCTCCATTCCCAAAGACTAGAAACATATCCTTAGTCCTTCTTAAGTACTTAAGGATACATTTCACAGAAGTCCAATGCTCTTCGCCTGGATTCGACTGATATCTGCTTGTGACACTCACAGCATGGGCTATATCAAATCGTGTACATAGCATGGCATACATGAGGCTCCCTATTGCTGAAGCATAAGGGATCTTGCTCATGCGTTCAATCTCCTCAGGTGTGCTAGGGCACATCTTCTTGGAGAGATGAATGCCATGTCTAAAAGGCAATAAACCTCTTTTGGAGTTATCCATGCTAAACCTTTTTAGCACCTCCTCTATGTACATCTTTTGTGAAAGTCCCAGCATCCTAGTTGGTCTATCTCTATAGACCTTAATACCCAGTATAAAGGATGCCTCTCTTAGATCTTTCATAGAGAACTCCTTAGACAACCATACTTTGACTGAGGTCAACATCAGAATGTCATTCCCAATTAGGAGGATGTCATCCATGTACAATACGAGGAAGACAACTGCGCTCCCACTGATCTTTTTAAACACACATGGTTCGTCCTCGTTCTTGATGAAACCAAACATTTTGATCACATCATTGAAACGAGTATTCCAACTCCGAGATGCTTGCTTAAGTCCATAAATAGACCTTTACAGTTTGCAGACTTTGTGATCATCATCACTGGATGTGAAACCAAGCGGCTGTTCCATATAGATATCTTCCTCAAGATATCCACTTAAGAACACCGTTTTCACGTCCATATGCCATATTTCATAATCGAAATAGGCTGCAACAGCAAGTAATATGCGGATGGATTTTAGTATGGCTACGGGCGAGAAGGTATCCTGATAGTCAATGCCTTCACGCTGACTATAACCTTTCGCTATGAGCCTAGCCTTGAATGTCTCCACATTCCCATCTGCACCTATCTTTCTCTTGAAGATCCATTTACATCCAATAGGTATAATACCTTCAGGTGGATCTACCAAGGTCCAGACTTGGTTTGAGTGCATCGAGTCAATTTCTAATCTCATTGCCTTTAACCATTTCTCGGAGTCGATATCTGATATTGCCTCGTCATAGGTCTTGAGATTATCACCATGAACCCCATTTTCCGTGAGGAACATTTCCTCTACATCCTCTTGTATGGTACCTAAGTACCTTTCAGGAGGATGGAAAATTCTAGTCAATCTATGAGGTGGAAGAGGTTGTGTTAGGACTGGTTCTAATTGATTAGGTTCCTCAGATTCTTTAGCTCATTGCTCTTGGGAGACATTCTCCTTGAGCTTAATTATTCTTCCGATGCCACCATCTTGAATAAATTATTTTTCAAAAAAAATAGCATTTCGACTCACAATCACATTGTGGTCTTTTGGATTATAAAAAAAATATCCTAATGACTCTTTAGGATATCCTATGAACCAAGCTCTAAAAGACCTGAACTCTAACTTGTCCGTCTTCTGTCCCTTGACATGAGCCGGACAACCCCAAATTCTGAGATGATTCAGACTTGGCTTCTTACCATGCCATATCTCATACGGTGTGGTAGGAACGATTTTAGAGGAAACCCTATTCAATACATAAATTGCTGTCATGAGATAATGTCCCCAAAGAAATTCTGGGAGGTCTGTGAAGCTCATCATGGAATGGACCATATATAATAGGGTCCGATTTCTCCATTCTGAAACCCCGTTGAGTTGAGACGTTCCAGGTAGAGTCCATTGAGAGACTATACCATTGTCCTTAAGATAGTCTAAAAATTTTTGACTAAGGTATTCACCTCCTCGATCTGATCGAAGAACCTTAATGGGCTTTCCTGTTTATTTTTCTACCTCATGTCTGAATTCTTTGAACCTTTGAAAGGCTTCAGACTTGTGTTTCATTAGAAACACATAACCGTACCTAGACATATCATCGGTAAAGATAATGATGTAGATAAAGTTGCCTCTAGCCAGCACATCAAATGAGCCGCACACATCCGTATGTACTAGGGCAAGTAGGTCTGTGGCCCTTTCCCCATGTCCCATAAAAGGGAGCTTGGTCATTTTGCCTTGAATGCATGATTCACAAACTGGATATGACTCAGAAGTCAACAGACTCAGTAGCCCAAATTTTTTCAATTTGTTAACCCTATCTTCCGTTATATGACCTAGCCTTAAGTGCCACAGATACTTATCATTTAGACTATCTCTAGGCCTTTTAATTCTTATGGCATTCACATTTTGCTCAATATTAAAAACAGATACATCAACATGTAATTGCTAGAGACCATTAATAACAAAACTATTTGTAACTTTATTATTTTCATAAAATATGTTACAATGGTCCTTATGAAAGCTAATCACATAGCCTTCTTGTGCTAAACATGAAACAGAAATCAAATTCCTGCTTGCTGCAGGCACATAATAACAGTCTCTTAAAACTAAATCTAATCCTAACGGTAATTGCAGAGGGTAGGTTCCTACGGCCACAGCTGCAACTCTTGCTCCATTCCCGACACATAGGATCATCTCCCCATCCCTCAGCCTCCTGCTCTCCTCAAGACCCTGCATAAAAGTGCACAAATGAGCACTAGAACCAGAGTCAAGCACCCAACTGGATGCAGAAGAAACCGTAAGATTAGATTCGATAATGAGCATACCTCCAGAAGGACCATCCTTCTTGTTCTTCAGGGTGGCCAGGTACTGAGGATAGTTCTGCTTCCAATGGCCTTCTGACTGACAGTGAAACACTTTCCCTTTTCAGAAGCCTTCTTCTTCGGTCCTATCTTCTTGTTCTTGCCATCCATCTTCTGCTTCTTCACGGACTTCTTTTTCTTCCAAAAGACTTTCTCTTGAAAGAAGTTCGCTCCACAGTTAGAACTGAACCTTTTGAACCTTTCATTGAAAGCTCAGCCGTAACCAGCATATTCATTAACTCGGCCTAGGTACATTACATCTTATGCATATGGAAGTTCATGATGAACTGACCATATGCATCGGACAAGGACTGAAGGATCACATCAATCTGAAAATCCTTGTCTAAGATGATATCGAGCTTCTCAAGCTCCTCAAGATCCTTGATCATTGTCAAACAATGATCTTGGACTGACTGCCCATCACGCATCTTGGCCTTAAAAAGTCTTTGACAGACTTGATACTTGGCCGCGCGACTCTGTTCACCAAACAACTCTTGTAGGTGAGCCAACATTTGGCGGGTAGTCAAAATATTTTCATGTTGGAGCTGCAAATCATCAGACATTACACCCAACATGTAGTACCTGGCTTTGTTATCATCATCCGTCCACTTTTTCAGAGACGCTCTCTGTTCAGCAGTCGGATGTGCTGGCATGGCAGGTGGGTCCTGGTCCAAGACATGAGTCAATTTTTTAGAACCCAGAATAATTCTGTAGTTCCTTAATCAGTCCTTAAAATTTGGTCCAGTCAGTCTATGAGTGTTTAGAATTTTGGTCAGGGGGTTTGAGGCAGACATGTTTCCTGTAGAGAGTCAAAAGTTTCTAGTTAGATTTTATAATCAGACTCAACCAATTTATTTAAGATTTTTTTTTTTAAACAAATTAGGCTCCTACTATTTTCTCAGATCCCTACACTCCCTTGGTAGAGATGTAAAAATCTCCGTGTTTAGTAATTTCTAGTGGGTGGTGCAGTCTCACCGACTGGCTCATCACCTCACCTAACAGTTATTGGTGATGGGTTAACCGATGAGTGGACAACTCTTGTCCAATGATCTCTAATCATGGTGCACCCAAAACTTGATCTCTAATTCATGAAGCTCACCGTATCAGGGATATTTCTCCAATCCTTAGTTAAGCCAAACCCACCATTTGCACGAACTAGATTCCTGATTGGGTCCCTCACCGTATCCAAAATATTGAGCCTAACCCATCCTCTAATCCATAGCATCCAATGCCTAATGGACATGGTTGCATCTTTCCGATGCAACTGAGCCACTGTAACCAGCCGAGAACAATCAACCCCGGGAAGGGCCCGCACATCCATAATGGTGGAAGACCTGGACTTAATATTTTTTTAGGAAGATTTGATTTAGGTCTCTTTAAACTTGACTTAACATAGTCATAACAATTATGACTAACCTAGTGGCATGGGTCAGCTCGAATTGTTAGCCATCTCAAATTAGAATTGGGTCGACACATATGGCCAGGTAAGTGAGACCGGTGGGAGGGATATGCCATTAACTCGATAAGAACGCATTCGAGTCGAGTAGCTCCCAATTAAAAATCAGTCGATCGCATCTGCCCAACTTACCTTAGACACCAAATTATCGAACCAGAACTAATTGGGTTAGCCTACAATCCAGGCTCTAACCACTGAGCCAAATTAGGTCTTAACTTGATTGAGTCACATCTAAATGTGATTCAACCTTGATCCAGACTTAATCCTATTCGGCTGGTCAATTATTAGCTTTCATGATCTCACCTAACAAACTCTTGATTCGGTTTGATCAACCGCTAGACCTAATTGAGCTACCCAAGCCCGAACCCAATCTTATGAAAATGTCTTAGATCTGAAATTTTTAATTTTAGACCTAACTTAATTTCATATGCTCAATACATTAATTAAGTTTAAGTTCATAAACAAATCATGTAAAATAAATCCTAGGGTTTCAGGATCAGGGTTTTGTAGAAAAGTAAGTTTTGATTTCTGATTAAGGATGAATGCACGGCACCCCTACATGTCATATGAACACCCCATTGAATGGGAAGAGAGGGTCTTAAAACTCTACTTTGTTCTTATGACCGAACGGCCATGAGGAACACCTTAATCAGAAATATAAATTTAACTACAAAACTAGTTAGATCTAAATTAATATATCACATATACAATTTAAGATCTAACTAATACATGCTTTGCATACATCTCATGTATCAAAAATCAATCTAATTAACATACTTTCAGATCTGATACATCACATGTAATATCTAAAAAATAAAATTTAAATTAAACTATTCAAAATAAAAACTATTCTAGATAAGTTACTAGAACAATTCTACAACTAGTCTAGGCATGCAACAGATCAATTTTATGAAATAATTAAAATTTTATTTTCTATTTTTTATCTAATTATAATATTAGAAAAATATAGAATAAATTATATTTAATTCATATTTTAATCTCATTAAAATATAAAACTTAAGACTATCTATGGATTCAATTAATCCTAGTCTAGTTATGTATCTCATGCATGTTAGATCTTCTTAGATTTAATTTTAAATATTTTAATTTTAGATCCTATCATATCTGATATGATATTTAAAATTATTTAATATCAGATAAATTAAAATTAAAATTAGATCTAAAATAGAGCCAACAACCTGGCTCTGATACCACTTGAAGAAAAAACCACCATTTTCCTATGTAGGATCTTACAGATTTCATCAAATCTGGGGTGGAATAAATTAAAAAAATTAT
Organism: Elaeis guineensis; assembly: GCF_000442705.2. Taxonomy (NCBI): domain Eukaryota; kingdom Viridiplantae; phylum Streptophyta; class Magnoliopsida; order Arecales; family Arecaceae; genus Elaeis; species Elaeis guineensis. Next base: position 36,846,869 of record NC_025994.2, read on the forward strand.
ATCCTACACTATTTTAGATCTAATATCTATTAGATCTAATTTTATTATTTGATATTTAAAATCTAAAATTAAATCTAAAAGTATGAGAAATATAGACATACCTCGAGGGTAATCTAATTACCCTGTAGATGATCGCAGCACTACCTGAGGTTCTGATGTAGCCACGCAAGTGCTTGGCCTCTATCAGTATCCACTCAAGTAGGATCTAGAACATCTTCTCCTCATGATTCTATGCTCCAAAAATTAGATCAATATCTGATTTGGAAGTACTTCAGAATTTCTTTTGAAGTTGGAGCAGCAGCCTGTCGAAGATGTCCTGCAGCCTTCTGTTCCAGGCGTCACCACGCCTTGTACCTTTACCAGATAAATGTCCAACTTCTTGGATGTGAAGAGGGGAGAAAGGAGAGTAGGGAAGATATTGAGAAGAGGAGAGGGGGTGGCAGCTAATAGGTTTTTTTCATAAAACAAGTTCTATCTCGAAACCCTAGGTGCAGCAGGGTTTATATAAATCCTGTATGCTGTGCAGTGCCACATCATTCGACCAATCAAAAAATTCCAATAAATTTTGAAAAAATTTTGACTGGTGGAGTGATATCATCTGATTATATCAGATAAGAATCTCCATGCTCTCTCCTATGTTGGTGCCAACATTGGATAAGCACAAATAGAGGTGGCGCCAAAGAGTCCAAGTTTATCAGGACTCTTTGGTTCTTATCCATTTGGGGCGCCCACTTAAATCCAATTGAGCTCACGCCATAATCTGATTATGGTGCCCAATTTGAAGTGGTTTGGACATATGGACACTCTACAAAAATCCTCCAATAAATCCTCTTCAGTTTAAGACCCATATGTCAACTTTTGACAGATGTCCTAAAATGAAATTTGGCAGGTGCTAGAAATTAGCAGGTGTTGTCTTAAATTCATCTCATGAATTAAGACAAGCCTTTTCTGAGCTGGACAAGCTTCAATTAGACTGAGAGAAACCTTCTCAAGGTTCTCTGGATAAGCCAGATCACATTTGGCACAGTAGAGACAGAAAAGATTACACGAGGAGAAAGTTAGGCTCAATCGAGTGCTAGCACGATTTCCTTGACCCTAATTGGATCTTATCCAAATCAATTGGGATAGCCCAATTGATGACATCCAGACCCTAACCCTTGTTTGTGTGACCCAGTTAGATTCAATTCTGTATGGTAATGAGACATGTCATGATCTCATCATCGACATCATCGAAACTCCTTTCGATGGACCAGAACTCTTCTGATTCAGATAATTAGAATGATCGATCATCAAAATCATTCTAATTGCTCTCAAAATACACTAGTGACACTAGCAGTATATGGTGGCAACCCATTAGAACTGAAGATGAACCTCTTGGTGCAGCTACCTGTGTGATTGAGTTCCTCTATCATGAGTCCTGATTGAATTAGGGTTAAGGTGAACTCGTCAAACCCAACATCAATCATATGAATCAATCGATCGATCCGAGTCTGATGTGAAACCCAATGAAAAACTCTTTTCCATTATTTCACTCCGTCATGGCCATGGGCTTAAGGACTCGATCTTTCGATTATCATAGGACTACTCCTCTCATCTACCGAGGTTGATAGATCCCATCTTGGTGTAATCTGGTTCCTACAATGGATATGCTACAGCCAACATACACCTCAGGATTCCGAATAGCTAAGAGACCGAGTTATGGTGTAGTCAAATTATAACACACTCAAGGTGAACCATCGATGCATCTCAGGTCAAAGAACTAGACACACAACTGCAGCATCGAGCTAGTCATCGACGAGAAGGTAGACTTCCTTATGACTGCTCGAGGTGGTCACGCTCAGTACTCTCGTTCTCAACGAATACCTATACCCTCGCTCTGGTGTCTCCACACCGTAGACTCAAGACTCATCTATCCTAAGGAAGCGATCGTACACCAACCTTCTGGATCGATCACCATCCTCGTGATGATCCTATGGTTAGGAGCAGTTTATGAGTTAGTTATGTAAATTCATGCCTTAAATTTTCAACTCTTGAAAATATGAATTTACATTCCCACTAACTCAAAAGATGTATCACAGACACAATGTACACAATGTGATAGAAGAATAACCCTTTTATTCATTTATAATCAAAATTACAAATTTGCCCTTAGTTCTGTACAGGAATGTGTCAGCCGATCTGGTATCTAGGGCACACATCTAACAGTCGTTGGCCCGGAAAGCTCCAGCTCGTACTCCGGAGGAACTCCATACTGAATCCTTATCAGTGAGAGTTCATCCGGAGTCAAAGAGCTGGGGATGGTGTCCGACGCAAAGATCAGATGAGGTTCGGTCCTAACTACGGGTTCATTTACGGTACAAGAACTTTGGGGAACTGGGGTTGACGAACTCCTAGAACCGCTAGAAGAGGAGATATCGGAAGACATTTTGGATCCAACGGAAGCCACAAAAATCTCAAAAAAAAATTGAGAAAAATAGCAAACAAGCTCTCGAGGAAGCTAAACAAATGGGATACGAAGAAGAAAGAACAAAAAAATGGTAAGAAGTTCCGAAACTAACCTAGGTTGGCCCGAGGAGTGCAGGAAGACGGCAAGGACGATGGAAGTCGACCCAGAGGACGCCTAAGGCCGAGAAGGATGCTAATGGAAGCTGGAGCTCTCGGGAAAGAGGAAGGGACCGAGGGATTCTCTCAGGCAAAGTGAAACCCCTGAAGGAGGAGGACGTGTTTAAATAGACCCCGGAGTCCGGTGCAATAATGATTGTGAATCTTCTCTGGCCGACCTGCGCTCGCCGCATGTCCCACTCACCATGGTGGTGGCTGAAAACGGCTGACAGCTGACAAAATCATTATCGCACTGTACCTAGAGCCACGCTCCAGTGAAAATTTTGAAAAAATTTTTTGGATCGCTTGGATTTGAAAAGATCCGGCACCAGCGCGCCAAACGCCAAAATATTTGGAAACCACCGAGTGCAAAAATCGAGGAGGACAACTTCGACCGTGAGAATTTCTCTGTACTTTCTTCATTCGAAACCCAAACTCGGAAGTAGGGAGACTAGTGTTGGGTATAAAATACCCCCTGGCCAAAGTTTGTAAAAGACCAACCCTTCTAGGGCTTTACCGGCTTCCGACCTTGTGTGACGTCTTTTTGAACTCCCTCGACCATCCGGACTTCTCTGACAAAGAGCTTTTTCATTCATCTATCGGGCTGCTCCAAAAGCTCTCTGGGCTTCACTATCAGCCGATCTTCTACAGTGATCAACTATTCTCCGAATCCCTTCCAGACTTCTTCCGGCCACGGACGACCCTACTCCGAATTTTTTTCGAACTTCGTCAATATCCGAGCTTCTCCGACGGTGAGATTTCTATAGTAAACAGACTCCATCCAAGTTTCTACGATGGTCGACCCTCTTTCGGATTCCATCCGAGCTTTTGCGAGAGTCGAACTACTGCAGCAAGCAGTCTACACTGAACTCCTATTGCAGCAAGCAGTCTACTCCGAACTCTTACTGCAGGCGGTCTACTCTGGATCTCTACTGTAAGTGAATTCCACCCGAGCTTCTACTGTAAATAAATTTCTTCCAAACTTTTATTACAGGCAGACTTCAGTCGAGCTCCTACAGTAGATGGATCTCAGACGAGCTTCTACAATGGGGTAGGCTCCACCGACCAGGTCACTACTCCGAGCTCCCATGACAACCGATCTTCGATCGAGCTTCTGCAATAAGCGGTCTCCTTTCAGCCTTCTACATGAACCGGACTCCATCCGAACTTCTGTAGCGGATGGATATCGGACGAACTTCTACGACAGATGGGCTCCAGCAGCTGGATTTCTACAACGGTCGACCGCCTCCGGTGTCTGCCGAACCTCCCTAGCCATCAACCTTTAATAGCGTCAGCCGGACTTCAACAACGCCATCCGAACTTCGATGGGATCCCTCAGACTCCTCCAGTGGACGAACCTCCCCAACGCCATCCGAAGTCCACCACCGGCCGACCCTCTGCCAGATTTTCCATGAAACCGGACTTCTCCGATAGATAATCTCCAGACGAGCTTCCACAGCAGGCAAATCCCAGACGGACTTCTCTAGCAATCGGACTCCTACCGAACTTCACCAACAGAAAGTCTCCATCCGAGCTTCTACAGTAGATGACTCCCATCTGTAGCATCAGCGCCTGAGGCATCCAACAACAGTAGACTCGTCAGCAACATCGAAAACATCCGAGCTTCTCCTACATCGATGGGATAGAGAGCCATTCCGCTCCATCAGATGTTCCAGCCGAGCTTCAGCCGACAGACCCGAACTCTCTGACAAGTCACGACAATGGCCACTACCCCACTCCACTCTCTATAACAGATTTCACGTGGTCCCACCACTCTCTGACAAGTCGCGACAATGGACACCACTCCACTCTCCGCAACAAACTCTGAACGGCCTACTGACGCCACTCTCTCCGCAACAAACTCTGAACGGGCCACTGACGCCACTACTCTCTGCAGCAAACTCTGAACGGCCCACTACTAGGTGGTTACGGACGTCGCTGTCAATCAGTTACGCTCCTCCGTCTATAAAAGGGACCTCCCAGATACGTTATTCTCTAAGCTCTAAACTGTATCTCGAAACTCTGCCAAAATTCTCACTCGAGCACTCCATTTCTGTTGAAGTAGAGTACTGACTTGAGCGTCGGAGGGTCTTGCCGGAGCACCCCCAACTCCGGTTTAGACTTTTCTTGCAGGTCCCGGCGGCGGCCGCGGTCATCTCAACTCCAGTTTTTTCGGCTTCGATGAAATTCTGCACCAACAGCACTTTTGCCACCAAATGAATTATCAACTTGTTGTTGAACAATTTCTATTTTAGTATTTGTTATTAGTAGAATCATTTATTGAATTTAATATGATAATTAGTAGAACTATATATGGGATTGATTTGATAATTATATTTTTAAAAATTTTGTTTACCCTATATGACTTGTCATGTGGCAAAACCAAGTGATGTGTTTGGAGCATGACATGTCATACTCAACTTGTTTATTTATAGGTATCACTAGTCCAATTACGATGATTTTATAATCAATGCTCAATCAATAAATGCCTAGCAAATTAATATGGCAGGCAATCATGAAAGTATCCTATTCATTCTTACAAGAATAATATTGCTAGAAACAAGCTTGATTGCCTTTTAAACACAGATAGCATTCAATTTTTGGAAGATAATTATGGTTGAAATAAATTTGATTATCTTCCTATTATAATTATGATAACATTTCTATCATGGCTATAATTATCTTCCATATTATCATTATATAATTCTATATTATTATTATATAGTTTTTCATAATTATTATATTTTTATTATTAAAATTTAATTTTTGATAACTAGTATATAAATATAGCTGTCAATGAATCTCATAGGTGTCATGGCCAATCGTTTTGCCTAAAGGTGGAAGCTCTTTTCACTGTACTGGAGTGGTGTCCAAAACTTTGCACGATTTTGTAAAAATAAATCATTTGCACACGCACAAATATGCAAGTGGGATTGGTTAAAGTTGATGTAGATCGTGGGCCAGAATGAAAACGAGGACTCGTATGGAGGGTGTGGATGGTATTTATCCACATCCGCGCTTCGAGGAAAACGTGGCAATTATTATCTGAGTCGTCCCCACCGACTTTATGCTGATCTCTGAAATAAAGCAACGAGAATGATTTGCTGTTTTCGAAGAAAAAATTATTAGGCCTTATCAAAAAAAAAAAAAAAAAAAAGCAACGAGATGATTTGCTGCTTTTCAAGGAAAAAATTATTAGGTCTTATCAAAAAAATAAAAAAAAAAATATCATTAGGGACAACCCAAAATGTGCAGCTGGTGTAAAGCAGAGTAGTGCTCCATGTGAATGTTGGCCTTCGATCCGAATTTTTTACCATGCTATGTTTTAGCCCGTCATTTCCTACCACTCGGATCGGGTCAGTAAGATATGGATTGGAACGGAATCAAAATAAAAATAATTTAATTTTTTTATTTAATAAATTTAAAAATTAAATTTAAATTTTTATTAAATCAGTAACATGTATGCCTTAGTCCGTCATTTTCTATCGCTCGGATTGGATCAGTAGGATGCCGGTCGGGTCAAGATCAAGATGAAAATAATCTAGTTCTTTCACTAAATGAGTTTAAAATCACATTTAGATTTTTATTAAATCAATAACCTATCTCAACTTGTGCAGTCCATTGAATAAATAAATTAAATAGAACTTAAACAAGTCAGTTGAGCTCTCTAAAACAGGTTACATTGAAAGAGATCAAAACAAATTAAACAGTTTAGGATATTAAATCTGCATCCGTTAGATGGAATGATTTTCTTTAGATCCAAACCCGTTTATATGGTATCCAAACATCCTTAAAGGAGCTCAATTGTGAATTTGACAGGATGAAACATTAACTGGCATCCGTACCACCAAGTTGTTCCATGAATATAGATGGATCTCTTTATTATAATCTTAGATGTGACAAATTTCACTCACACAAATACACTACTATAATATATTTTTTTTCGGGTACAAGTTTGTGATAAGAGATGAGAGAACGGAGGCAGTCGGGATGCCAAAACAAGTTGGAATAGGTAAGAAAAGCCCTTATCCTTTTGCTCAAATTGGCAAAATAGACAGATGTGATATCGACCTATAGAGGAAAAGTGGAACAGCCATCATGGCATCGCTCTAAAAACCTGTGAATCTCCACTCTGGATTCCATTGCCACTTGTATGGAATCACCCTCTTTGAAAGGTGTTCGGTTTTCTATAATTGCAGACAGGGTGGGGCATGAAGGGGAATGCATTTGTCCGAAAATAATGCGTGAGGCCCCGCGGAGAGGTGGCTTGAAGGCGACAAGGAAAATTAAATGGGAATTTGCTTTCTAGCACTGGAATTCACAAACTTGTCCTCCGATTGTCACTTCTCTAACTAGGATATTGGAGGAGTTTTTCATTAATGGCTTGGGCTCGGCTTGTTGACGGGTTAATGTTGGGTTTGGTGATTTGAGTTGATTCATTCGCATGGCTTATGTTGGTTGGGGGTTCATACCGAAAATTTCTTAAAAGAATAAAACTTCAATAGCGAGAGTTCTAAACTCATCCCAATTAGTACAGAGATCCATTTTCTCGGCAAGGATTAATGTCTTGGGAGGTAGCATGGATTCTTCTTATCTTATTAAAGGTTTTAGCTCTTAACTCATCCCAATTAGTAAAGAGATCTATTTTCTTGGCAAGGATTGATGTCCTGGGAGGTAGCATGGATTCTTCCTATCTTATGAAAAGTTTTAGCCTAAGAAGGTGGGGCTTGAAGAGAGAGATCAATTGTGATGATGGTGTACCCAAGCTTGTAGGGGAAGTAATAGCTCCAATTCTTATGATCTTTTATATTAATGGTGCATCTTGAACTTTGAATGCACCAAAGATTCGATCTGCCTGATGTGGAACTGTCAACCAATTGAAGCTTGACACAAACCAGCCTTCACCTTGGCCAAACAATTCCCACCATATGGCTATTCTAAAGCCGCATGGAGATATTCAAATCTCCATTCATTCGATGGTAGCTGGCCAAAACAGCAGAACGACTCCTTTAACCATGAGATTTGTATCTCACCAAATCATATTTTTCTTGAATGTATGAGTTGTTATCTCTAACTAACTCCCTCCACATCCCAAGATGCTGATCGTAATGGATACTGATGCCTCCTTTATAAATCATTCTCTAAGGAGCCTCTAGGTAAATGAGCTTAAAGGAGATCCAAACAAAGTCTCACTTGTAAGCATAGAGTAGACCCAAATTAACAGTCTCTCATCGTTCCAGACTGAGTATAGTCACAATAAGACCTACCTCTCCTGAACTCGTAGAACTCTCTTCCTCTCTCTCACCTCGACTGGAACTTCTTTCATGGCTTTGGCTTCTCTCCCGCCTACCATCTCTCTTTTCCTTCTCCAACTCAGAACTTCTACTATTACACCGAGTGATTTGACTTGGACATCAGAGGGTCCCCATCGAAAATCTCTGGCAAGTGGACTTCTTTTGCTTGTAGTGTTTCACAATCAATTTGGGCATTGGATCGAAGATCTAGCTATCCACCACTCCATCGAGGTCTTCGACTAGCTTTCCAGCTTCATAGTTCACCACCCTCAGCTCTGCAGCTCATTGTCCATCTCATCAATCTGAGTGTTGTTCCTTGAATTGATTTTGATGATTACAAAATATTTGAGGGGATTACTAATGATTTTGGCTTGAAAAAAGATTTATTGTATTCAGAGGCAAAATCATAATTTTATCAAGTTTTGATTCGAAAACCTCAAGAGCAAGAACAGAAGATTTGTGATCTATTGGAGGTAATTTTATACTTTTTGGATAGATATGTTGAGAAAAATTCAAGTTTAAAGAATTGGGTCGACCCTCTGGGTCGACTCCTGTCAAAAGAGGCTGAACGGCACGCCATTTCTGGCTAGCACACCCAAAGGGGATGACCCCATGAGTTGACCTCTGTTGCTGTGTAAGTCAAAGTTGCAGAACAGTCAGTTTCTGTTCTGTACCACAGAGGTCGACCCCATGAGTCGACCCCTTGTGACGGAAACTTCCGTAACGGCTAGTTTTCAGCTCTTTTTGGCAGCATTTAATGCTCTTTTAATGATCTCCAATGGCTCTATTTTCAGTCCAGATTTATCTCTAACATCCATTGAAGATAAAAAGGTACTTAAAGAAAGGAAAAAGTAAGGTTTTTCAAGCATTCATTTCGATCCTAAGCAAAAAGACCTTTTCAAGCAAAAGAAGCTTTCAATTCAAGTTCACCAACCCCTCAAGAGCTCATTAAAGTCTTCAACCACATTGAAAAAAATCAGAAAAGCTTCCTTCGTGTTGTGTAAAGTATATTTAAAATTTTATTTGCTCATTAAAAGAGCTAAATTTGTATTTTCATGTGATTAACTCATATACTCTGTTTTGTCTTTTTTTAGTTTTGGAAGGATTCCAAAACTTGAAAAGGTTGGTCCGAATCTTGAATCAAATTGTATTAGGTTGGCTTGTATCCGAAAAATAAGTATTCTAGCTTGAGATAGCTAGAGTCGGAGGTACTGACGTTGTATTCTTGTTGAATACGGTTTAATAGATTTGAATTTCCAAGTAGGAGCTTGGAGAGTGGATGTAGGTGCATGGTTGGCACCGAACCACTATAAATCTTGATTGTTTGTGGCATGCTTACTTGCTTTCTTCCTAAATTTATTTACTTTCTTGTATTCTTGCATCTTATTGCTACACCTTGCTTAAATCACTCACTACATATATCTTACTTAGTATTACTTAATCCTTGTAGTTCTAAATTAACTTTAAAATTTAAAAAATCCAATTCACCCCTTCCTCTTGGGTTGCATAGTTGGGCAATAAGTGGTATCAGAGCTCGGTACTCTACTCCTTTTTTGATTTAACCATTAAAGAGCAAAGATCTATGACAACTCAAGTTGGTGCTTCACTAGCCGAGGGGTAGTTCACAAATCGACCTCCACTTTTCATGGATCAAACTACACCTATTGAAAATCTTGGATGAAAATCTTTATCCAAGCACTTGACTATGATATGTAGAGTATCATAGTTAATGGACTATACACATCCACTAAGATAATTGATGGTGTAGAATCAACCAAATCTGAAAGAGAATGGGATGAGGTTGACAAAAAAATGGCTCAACTCAATGCCAAAGCCATGAATATTTTATATTGTACTTTAGATGCTAATGAATTTAATCACATTTCAACACACATGTCGGCTAAGAAAATATGAGATAGATTAGAAGTAATGCATGAAGGCACTAATCAAGTTAAGGAATCAAAAATTAACATGCTTGTGCATAAATATGAACTCTTTAAAATGGAGCATGATGAATCAATAACTGAAATATTTACTCATTTTATGGATATTATTAATGGTCTAAAATATCTTGGTAAGTCTTATTCTAACAGCGATCTTATGAGAAAGATTCTTAGGTCTTTATCAAGGACTTGGAGGCCAAAGTGACCGCAATCCAAGAAACCAAAGATCTGAATATTTTACCCTTGGAGGAGCTACTAAGATCGCTAATGACACACAAGCTAAGCATGAAACAACATCAAGAAGAAGATGTCAAGAAGAAGAGGATAATCGCCCTCAAATCCACTACTCAACTCGATGAGGAATCTAAAGAAATAAAAAATGAAGAGTAAGATGAAGAAATGGCCCTCATCACTAGAAAATTTAAAAATTTTTTTAAAAAAGAAAATAAGGGATAAGAAAAAGGCTACCTACAAAAGGGGAGCATAGTAAGGAGAAGGATAAGGAGCAACTCCTTATTTGTTATGAATGTAAGAAGCTGGGGTACTTTAGATCTGAATGTCCACAACTTAAGAAGGGCCTCAAAAAGTATAAGAAAAAGACTATGGTGGCTACATAGAGTGATAGTGATGAATCAAGCTTCGAAGAAGAAGAGTCTCATGAACAAGCCAACTTGTGCCTTATGGCACATAAAAATGAGGTAAATACTAAAACTCTAATGACTTTACTTTTGAAGAACTTCAAGAAGTATTTTATGATCTAGTTGATGATCTAAAGAAGTTAGGGGTAAAGAACAAAGAATTGAAATCAAAGAATCAATCTTTAATAAAAGAAAATGAGATTATTTCAAATAAAAAATCCATCTTGACATAAGAAAATTAAAACTTAAAAAATAAAATTGCTAAGTTAAAATCTATAGTAGAAAAGTTTACTCTAAGTTCAAATAAACTTCAAATGATACTTGATAATCAAAAGACCGTTTATGATAAAGCCGGTCTTGGCTACAACCCTTTAAAGAAATAAAAATTTCTAAAAAATATCTATGTGAACTCATCAAGTAACAAGTTTTTAAATATTACTTGCTTTAAATATGGTAAAGAAGGACATAAATCTTATACATGTTTCTCTAGCAAATCTGAAAATTCTAATGTGAAAAAAATATGGGTTTCAAAAGGAACCATTATGACTAACCAAAAAAGATTCAAAAAAATTTAGGTACCTAAAGTCAAAACTTAATTTTTTTATACAGGTGTGTCTTACATCCCAAGGAACAAATCGAAAATGGTATCTTGATAGTAGGTACTCAAGACACATGATCGATGATGAATCCCAATTCATCACACTTGATGCAAAAGATGGAGGGATGGTCACCTTTGAAGACAATGACAAAGGAAAGATCATCGGTATAGATAACATTGATATCACTTTCTCCAAGTATATTGAAAATATTTTATTAGTAGATGGTTTGAAACAAATCTATTAAGCATTAGTCAATTTTATGACAAAAGATACAAAATTATTTTTGAATCTTCATTATGCATAGTAACTAGTCTCAATGATGAATGTATTAAATTTGTTGGACATAGACATGATATTGTTTATATGGTAGATTTGAATGATCTTTTCAAGATAAACATACAATATCTAGTAGCCTTGAATGCCAAAATTAATGAGACTTATTGGCTTTGGCACTGTAGGCTTGCACATATTAGCATGCATTCACTTTCAAAACTTATTAAAAAGAAATTGGTTACTAATTTATCTAAATTAAATTTTGAAAAGGATAGAATTTGTGATGCATGCCAACTGGATAAACAAACAAAAGTCTCATTCAAATCTAAAAATATTATTTCAACTTCTAGGCCATTAGAATTATTGCACATAGATTTATTTGGATCCACTAGAACTACTAGTTTAGGTGAAAAACGTTATGGCTTTGTATTTATTGATGATTTCTCTCGTTTTACATAGATTTTCTTTTTGGCACGTAACGATAAAATTTTTTATGTGTTCTCAAAATTTTATCGAAGAGTTACTAATGAAAAAGGTTTCTTAATTCAAAATATTCGAAGTGATCATGGAACTGAATTTGAAAATTAAGATTTTAAAAAGTTTTATGATGAAAAAGTTATTGACCATAATTTTTCAGTACCTAAGATATCCCAACAAAATGGGATAGTAGAAAAGAAAAATAGAACTCTTGAAAAAATGGTCCGTACCGTGCTATGTGAAAGCAATCTCCCAAGATACTTTTGGACGGAAGCAATTAACACAGTATGCTATATTTTAAACCGTGCTTTAATTAGATCAATTCTAAAGAAAACATCCTATAAGTTTTGGAAAGGAAGAAAACCAAACATTGTATTTTTTTATATTTTTGGTTGCCGATGTTTTGTTTTGAACAATGGTAAAGAGAGATTAAGAACATTTGATGCAAAATTTGATGAAGCTATTTTTTTTGGTTACTCCTCTTCTAGCAAAGCTTTTAGAGTTTTCAACAAAAGAACTTTAGTAGTAGAGTAGTCAATACATGTTGTTTTTGATGAGACTAATGATCTTCCTTCAAGAAAGTATGAAGGTATTGATGATGCAGATTCTCTTATAGAAAGAATGAAGGAGCTCACCTTAAAAGACTCAACAATTCAAAATGATGAAGAACATGAAAATAAATAAGATGATGAAGGTGAAGAACAACAAGAACAACTTCAAGATATAAATGATCTACCCAAAGAATGGAGGTATGATCACAATCACCTCAAAGAACTAATCATTAGTGATCCTACACATGGAGTAAGAACTCGTTCTTCACTTAGAGATGCATATAATCATTTTGCATTTGTTTCTCAGTTTGAACCTAAAACCATAGATGAAGCTGAAAAAGATTATAATTAGATAAATGCAATGTAAGAGGAACTTAATCAATTCGAAAGAAATAATGTATGGACTTTAGTATCGAGACCTAAAAATTATTTTGTAATTGGCATAAAATCGATATATAGGAATAAATTGGATGAACATAGAAATATGATTAGGAATAAAGCAAGATTAGTTGTAAAGGATTGTAATTAAGAAGAAAAAATTGATTTTGATGAGACCTTTGTACCTATTGCTAGATTAGAAGCAATTAGGCTTTTACTTGCATATGCATGCTTTATGAACTTTAAGTTATTTCAAATAGATGTCAAAAGTATATTTTTAAATGGTTATATTACTGAAGAAGTATATGTAGAGCAATCTCCTGATTTTGAAAATCATGCCTTTTCTAATCATGTTTTTAAATTAAACAATATTTTGTATGGTTTAAAATAAGCGCCTAGGGCTTGGTATGAAAGATTAAGTAAATTCTTGCTTAATAATAGTTTTTCAAGAAAAAATGTAGATACAATCCTTTTCATTAAAAAAAATCATGATGATATCTTACTTGTACAAATATATGTTGACGATATTATATTTGGATCTACTAATGAAACTCTTTGTCAAGATTTTGCTAAGCTCATGCAGGGGGAGTTCGAGATGAGCATGATGGGAGAACTTACATTCTTTCTCGGACTCCAAATCAAACAAACAAAGGAAGGGATCTCCATCACCCAAAGCAAGTACACAAGAGAACTACTCAAAAATTTTGGAATGGACAGCTCCAAAGTAATTAGTACACCCATGAGCCCATCATGTAAGCTTGACAAAGATGAAAGAGGTAAAAATGTAGACTCAAAACTTTATAGAGGCATGATTGATTTTTTATTGTATTTAACTGCTAGTAGACTAGATATTATGTTTAGTGTTTGTCTATGTGCTCGCTTTCAATCAAATCCAAAAGAATCATATTTAAATATAATTAAAATTTTTTTTAAATATTTAAAAGATATACAAACTCTAAGACTATGGTATTCTAAAGACTCATCAATTGACTTAAAAGGATATTCAGATACCGATTTTGCTGGATGTAAATTAGATAGAAAAAGTAATAGTGAAACTTATCAATTTTTTGGAGTTAACTTAATCTCTTGGTTTAGTAAGAAGCAAAATTTGATAGCACTATCTACGGTCGAGGCTGAATACATTGTAGCCAGAAGATGCTGTGCTCACATCCTGTGGATTAAGCAACAACTTGAGGACTTTGACATCAAACTCAATGAAACTTCCATAAGATGTGATAACACTAGTGCTATTAATCTAACTAAAAATCTAATTCAGTATTCTAGATCAAAATATATTGAAATTAGATATCATTTCATAAGAGAACATGTCCAAAATAAAGATATAATTCTTGATTATATATGTACTAAAAAATAATTGGCTGATATCTTTACCAAGACCTTAAGTGAAGATAGATTTTGTAAAATTAGGAAAAAATTAGGAATCCTTGATCCTTCAGTTTGAGTATCTTTCTGATTCTAAGTTCAATTTACCAAAAATTTATTGAACCAATTTATTTTTGAGCTAAATTTACATCTCTCCTTTCTTAAAAGCTTAAAACTATCCTTCAAATGATCAATCTCTCAAATAGACACCCTTCCTTCAAGTTTCAAGCTTTTTCAAAATTTTTTCATCATTTTTTTAATTTTTTCTTGTCATGAGTCGACCCCTAAGGTCGACCCTAGGATAAACTTATAATTTTTTATTAAAATCCATCGGGCTCTATTTTATTGGGATTTCTTCGATTGCAAAGAGCCGACCCGTTTGCCATTCATTTTCTCCATTCCACCGAACAAGATCACCTCCCTCTTCACTCTCATCTCAAAATCTCACTTCCCACCAGATTTTTTCCTTTAAATCATCCCTTTAGGATTTAAATCTCTCTTCTCTTTCTTCTTCGTTGGGGCGGTTCGAGCTTATCCTAGCTTCAAACCTTCTTTTCCAAACTGACCATTTATCTCCCCAAAATCTTTGCTTTTCCTTAAAATCCCTTCCACTCTACCCCTCATCAAATCTCCCAAGTTGTTTGCAAGTCTCTCCTGTCCAAAATGGCTCCCAAATCAAAGCTACCACAGAGAAAAAAATCTGTTCGAGGATTAGAGGAAGATGTGCACAGAAAAAGAATGGCAGCCAAGCCCTCTTCTGCTCCAACCCCTGCTCCAGGTCTTGCTCCAGCTTCTACACAGTCTCCACTCAGCCCAAGCATGGTACGTCTCTCCAATTGAAAAGTGAAACTCAGGAAGAATATAGACTTTAAGTTTTTTAAAAAAGAAGGATTCTCTATTGGATCAAAGATTAAAAATCAAGGATGGGAGTTTTACTATTTATTAAAAGAAAATACATATATTGATTTGGTCAGAGAATTCTACTTAAATTTAAGTTACTGCAATAGAACAGTAAAATCATTGGTAAAAGCGGTTAACATAGTTCTTGATCTATTGCACTTGGGACAAATCTTACACTTGCCTTGTGAAGGCTATACTCATATAGAGCTCCCAATCAAAGAAGAAGGATTAAGTGCTATCTTAGGGAGGGTATTTATTGAAAAATTGAATAAATTAGAAGCAAAAATTTTTTCAGTTGAGATGAGGCTTTTACATCACATGATAACCAAACTGTTTGTCCCTAAGAGTGGCAGACATGACCTCTTATCTAGTAGGGACATATGCATCATGTACCATGTGATCACCGAGACCCCCCTGAACCTTCCTACTCTGATGTTTGAGGTCATGAGAGAAACTCTAAATAGGTCTAAGGCTCACATGCCTTATGGTATGGCACTCACCTTGGTCTCTAGGAGGTTCAGAGTCTATTTTGAGGGGGAGGCAGTTACCAAGTTATCATACTCTGACACCATCAACCGCCACACACTGCATCACATGGGTTTCTCAAAGACTGATGGTGGTTGGTCGAAGGGTGTTGAGGAGAGAGCTGAGGAGAGAGAAGAGGAGGAAGGACCATCTTCACCTCCTCGTGATCACAGGGCATCTCTTGATATTCAGTTCATGTCTGATCATGAGACTGGTCCCTCAAAGTCTGTGGGGAGGCATGTTTCTATACCACAGTTTGTGAGCAGAGTAGATCCTTCAGAGGTCAGACTTGTAGATAATCAGATTGAGTTGATGTCCTAGCATGTTGCTTCCATTTTATCTTAGCAGTTTGCCACCTCAGGCTTTGCTTAGAGGATGACATCTCAGGCTATTTCAGACCAGACCTTAATCCCTCATATCTCTACTGTCTTTCAGATGCTTACAGGTCAGTCCGTATGACTTGAGGAGCTTGAGAGATGTGTTCTGAGACTGACAGATAGAGTTCTAAATTTGCAGAGGCAGGTATTAGTCTTAGCCCATTTCCTATCGTATGAGGACATCATGGAGGTCTCCCACCTGTCTGCAGAGGCGGCTAGGCTTCGAAGAGTTTTGCAGAGTGGATTTGATTTTTTGAAGAGAGAGATCAAGGACTCCAGTGAGACTATCTCTACTCAGATTGATGCCTTGATGTAGTCCATGACGAGAGCTGTAGAACAATTGGACACCATCAGACTTTCTCTCCTAGCACAGTCCATAGCTTCTTAGTCTCTAGGATCTTCTCGTCCTTCTGCTCGTGTCGGTACTTCTATCCATGGTCGAGGCAGATGAGGTCGAGGATGTGCCTATAGCTTTGATCCTGAGTCTCCTCATCATATCTCTGACTCTTCTGATGCCTCTAGCCATGACATCTATTAGATCTAGCATAGTTAGTCTTTTATGTCTAGATTCTAGCTTATGGCCCTTATAATTGTCGGTTGATTGACTCATGGATAGTTGTTTGTTTGTTATCCATAATTTTTGTATGACCTATGTACTTTGACTTGACTCGTATGTATTGTGACACACATGTCATATTTTGGATATATATATATGCTTTTATCTTCTATGAATGTCTTTGGATTTTTTTTTAATGGTTTCAATTGAAATGTCTTAATTCTGTGATATGAAGAATGCTTATTATGAATGGCAATATATTCTATATGAGCAAATTGAAATGCCCTTTATGATTGCTATAGTGAGGAGGAGTCTCTTTCATTTTTTTTTCTTAAAAAGTAGGAGAAATGATCTTAATTGATGTTGTCAAAAAGGTGGAGTAGAGAAATAAAATCAAGCAATAAGCAAAATTATCTAAAATGAGCAATAAGTAAAATTGTCAAAATAAATTTATCAAAAAAAAATAATCTTAATCAATACTTTATATATGTTATATGTTATATTTTGCTTTTACTCAAACATTTTGTCATCATCAAAAAGGGAGAGATTGTTGCTCCTTGAATTGATTTTGATGATTACAAAATATTTGAGAAAATTACTAATAATTTTAGCTTGAAAAAAGATTTATTATATTTCAGGGGCAAAATCATAATTTTATCAAGTTCTAATTCGAAAGCCTCAAGAGCAAGAATAGAAAATTTATGATCTATTAGAGAAAATTTTATAATTTTTGGATGGATATGTTGAGAAAAATTCAAGTTTAAAGAATTGGGTCGACCCCCTAGGTCGACTCCTGTCAAAAGAGGCTGAACAGCACGCCATTTCTGATTGGCACACCCAAAGAGGACGATCCCATGAGTCGACCTCTGTTGTTGTGTAAGCCAAAATTATAGAATAGTTAGTTTCTATTCTGTACCACAGAGGTCGACCCCATGAGTCGTCCCCTGTGTAGAGGTCGACCCCTTGAGTCACCCCTTGTGATGGAAACTTCTGTAACGACTCATTTTCAGCTCTTTTTGGCAGTATTTAATACTCCTTTAATGATCTCCAACAGCTCTATTTTCAGTCTAGATTTATCTCTAGCATCCATTGAAGATAAAAAGGCACTTAAAGGAGGAAAAAAGTAAAGTTTTTCAAGCATTCATTTCAGTCCTAAGCGAAAAGACCTCTTCAAGCAAAAGAAACTTTCAATTCAAGTTCACCAATCCTTCAAGAGCTTATTCAAGTCTTCAACCACTTTGAAAAAAATTAAAAAAGCTTCCTTCGTGTTGTGTAAAGTGTATTTAAAGTTTTATTTACTCATTAAAGGAGCTAAATTTGTATTTTCATATGATTAACTCATATACTCTGTTTTATCTTTTTTTTAGTTTTGGAAGGATTTTAAAACTTGAAAAGGTTGGTCCGAACCTTGAATCGGATTGTATTAGGTTGGCTTGTACCCGAAAAATAAGTGTCCTAACTTGAGATAGCTAGAGTCGGAGGTACCAATGTTGTATTCTTGTTGAATACGGTTTAGTGGATTTGAATTCTCAAGTAGGATCTTGAAGAGTGGATGTAGGTGCAAAGTTGGCACCGAACCATTATAAATCTTATTTTTTTGTGGTGTGCTTACTTGCTCTCTTCCTAAATTTATTTACTTTCTTGCATTCTTGAATCTTATTGCTACACCTTGCTTAAATCACTCACTACATATACCTTGCTTAGTATTACTTAATCTTTGTGATTCTAAATTAATTTTAAAATTTTAAAAATCCAATTCACCCCCCCTTTTAGGTTGCATAGCTGGGCAACACTGAGCAAGATAAGTCTCCATGGCAATAAATTAGCACTAGAAGAAGGGCTCGATCCCTTGATTTGAGGTTTTGATCACTTATCTCCTCTAATCCACCATGAGATTCAAAAAGACATAAGCAACACCCTTTGTCGCTCATCTTGATGTGTCCATAGAGTTGAATCACTCCACTTGGAGCTCTCACAGAGCTCTACATCCTCCAAGGCATAGATAGCTCCAACAATTATCGCTGAGCAGTTCCAGACTCTACTATAGTAGGTCTAAGCACTAACCACCATAGTGTGGGGCCTCTAACAAGCGACTTCGTAACAATAGCAGACTCACATGTGGGGTGATCGGCCAATCCCAAAACATCCGAGTCTTTGTCCTCCATGGAGTCAAGAGAAAAATTGTCACTTCCATTTTTGAAGTCTAAAGGAAGCTCCCTATAGGTGCCGAACTCTCCATCGAAGCTTGGGACAACTTCTCATTATTGCCATCCCTAGTCACTACGTCCAAAGAAGGAACCTCACAGCTGCCACTCTCATCCTCAGAGCAATGGGTGAGGTAAGGAACACTTACTTGTTCCTTCTTCTTCTTTCTTTCTTCATAGGGCTCGATTGCAAATAGATTAACTTGCCACTAACCAAAGAAGGCTTCCACAAGATAGGCTACCCTTGATTAGAAGCTACAAGAGGTAGATCACTACCTCGAGGCCCTGTGGCAGCATCAATCGACCTTAGGGAATGAGCTAGAGTTTTTCATGTAACCTCCATTCTCAGTGAGGATTATGGAGGAATCCATTCCTTTGAGCTTCAAGATGTCCCAACTCGAGACTTATGACGATACCACTGACCCCTACGACCATCTGAAGAGCTACAAAGACCTCATAATGCTCCATGCGGTGACTAATTTGGTGATGTGTAAGGCCTTCCCACCACTCTTTGAAAGGTCGTCTAGATGTGGCATGCCGGACTTCAACTGAGCTCTATCCACTCCTTTGAGGAGCTTTATCAATTTTTTGCTGCTTAGCTCAAGATCAGTGGAAAGTAGAGGAGGGGATTTGATGCTTTCTTCACCTTCAAGTAGAGAGATGACAAGTCTCTCCAAGACTAAATCAGCCACTTCATGTGGCTACACTGAAGATCTACAATGTTCAAACCACTCGATCATGATGTTAGTCCTTAAAAAGATGTTGAAGGCCTTTAACTTCTTCTCTCTAGAGAAATAATTCCCCAGAGATTGTATGTTGAGCTCCTCACCTGCACCAATAAGTATGTTAATGCCGAGGAAGTCATGGTGGAGATGCAGAAGGAGAAGGTTGGAAATAAATACTTCGACAATAGAAGGGCTCGAACAACCTGAACACACCCACAAGAAGTCCAAAACAAATGGAGGAAACTCCCATGGATCCCAGAGTCCTTGGAGTTTTGAGAAATTCACACCTCTCAATACTTTTTGAGAATAAATCTTAATGGAGATCAAGAATCAGAAGATCATTAAATGACCAAGGAAGATGAAGATGAGTGCCCACAAGGAACCTAAGAAGTACTATAAATTCCATCATGACTATCAGCATGATAGTGAGAATTGCTTCCAACTAAAGAGGGAGATAGAAGCATTTATCAAGCGGGGTTTTCTCAAAGTTTATGTCTGCCACCAGTGGGACCAAGAAGTCTTTGGTTGAGAGCTGATAAGTGCACTAATTAGGATATAAAAGTATTAAATCTGTTAGAAAGTATCCATATTATGTAGAATTTGATACTTCTTATCCTCTTTTGTAGGAAATTGTAAGATTGTACTAATCAAGATCCAAATTGATCTAGATCCAAAGCAAAACTCAAACACCAAGGGGCTAAGAGCAACTGCTTGAAGGGCTAAATACATAAAAAAATAATCCAAGGGCTTAGATGTAATGCTTCACTCAATGGCTAGATTGATGGTGCCACCTCATAAAAATCCTAGAGATATAGGGCACCACACCAAGATCCAAGGGCTAAGATGTTGGAATTTCATGTAGGGCATGCATGTGTATTTCAAGATTTTTTTAAAAATAATATAGCAGAATAAAAGATTAAAATATTTTTTAATCTAAATCATGTATGTATAAAATAAAAAATATATGGATCTACTTCATATACTGAAATTGAATATATACTGAATTTTATGCTAAAATTAAATATGTGATCAAATCACATATCTGTTTCGTAATTTCTTTCTTCGAATCTCAATCTAAAAAAAAATAAGCTCTTTCTTGGACATGCAAATATCCAGCCTTTATGGGTGTCCACTTAGGATCAACCTGAAATAGCCCTCCTTGGTGTTGATCTTTTTTTTTCAAGAATGATTACCTTATGAATTTGAATGAAATCCGGATCACATCAACTTTTTGATCTTTTTCTCGATCTTTTTCTTCTTTCTTACTTTCTTTCTCTTGATTATGAAGTAATCAAGGTTTGAAAATCAGCCACCAAAGAGGATGCCCAAACTCCTTTTGGGCATGGAGATAGAGGATAACCAACCACCTTGGGCGTTGGAACTAGAGGGGAGAAGAGAGGGAGGCATGGGGGGACTTTTGGGAGGCGTGGACTACTGGAAGTCTGATGCTTAGATCCTTAGAGAAGGCTCCTTTAAATAGATAAAAGGTTTGAATCCTATTCAAAACCAAAGAGCCTCTTAATACAAGTCCTACTTGCATTAGGAATCCTTGTAGCTTTAGATATTTGACCTCCTTTAGGAGATCCATGAGGCACCAACTATTGATGCCTTTAAACCCATTTTCTCATATGCCACATGGAGCTTAGGGAACACCTCTTGTTGGTCCCACATGCCCTCTATCATGTGAGCATGCCCAACTTGATCAAATCAAGTGGCGCCCAATATAAACAATCAAGAAATTTAATTAAGGATTTGAATCCTTAATTCATATGATCCAAAACCTTAGGCACCTAACAATTGGAGCCAAATGAATCTAATTTATTTAGATTATTAGTAGATAATTAATTTAAATTAATTTTATCAAATAAATAATTCAAGTGTAAGAAAAAAATTGGGTTCAACCATGTGCTAGCAAGGTTACTTTGAATCCATTAGGATTTTTCTAAATCCAATTGAGACTTCATAAGTCTAATTACTTATTTTAGATCTAATCTTTTTGTTGTGTGACCTCATCGGTAGTGAGATATACCATGATCTCTATCATAATGTCATTAAAATTTTTTTCAATGGATCGAAATGGTTCCACTCTAACTCATCAAGAATTATCGATCTCAGCAACCCTAGTGAACTCTCACAATCCACCAATGACACCTTACAGTATGTAGTGGCAATCTAAAAGAATCAAAATAGAACCTCAAGATGTAGTTCACATATGATTCAATCCTTCTATTGTGAGTCTCGACAGATGGTAGGTTATGGATAAATCATCAAATCTCATCATCAGTCATATGATAGATTCGATTAGCTTAAGTCCAATTGTGATCCTCATAAAAATTCTTTTTCATTAATTACATTACTATGGTCACAGACTCATGGACTTAGTCTCACAAATCACATAGGACTACTCCTCTCTATCAAGATCAATAGATTCTATCTAGATGTACACCCTACTTCTATAGTGGATCAATTATCACCAATATCCACTACAAGGTCTTAACGAGGTCATGTTTATGTATCAGTCAAACTCTAGCAATTATACTACGAGTAATTGTATCATCATAGATCAAAGGATCATTCATATAACTACAGCATCGAGACGATCACTAACGATCGAGTAAAAATCCAAGTGATCTCTTATATGGTCATGCTCAATACTATTTGTTCTCTAACAACTACTCATACTCATCGCTCAATGTCTCTACACTGTAGACCAGAGATTTTTCTATCTTGAAGAAAATAATCTATGCATCAGTCTATTTGGATCGATCACCATCATCATGATGATACTATGACTAGGAGATTTAAGAATTATACATGCTTCTAATTCTCAACGCTTTGAGAACATGCATCGAAGTATTAATTTCATAGATGATTCAAGGACACATCAGACTCGAATGAAAATAAAACTTATCTTTTTATTGATCAAATTAATATTTTAAGTATAAAATTATATTCTAGATTTATTACAATGTGTCTACCATATTGGCTTTTAGGACGTACATCTAACAATCTTCTACTTGAACTAAAGTCAATTGGCCACTAATCTAAGTCCCATCTTTTCAAGATGGACTTCCATCTTTGGCTGGCTCAATTATTTTGTCAGCAGATCTACCATATTGTCCGTGGAGTCTACTCTTTGCATCTTGACATATTTTTTTTGGAGATAGTCACGTATACCGCTTCTCTATATGCTTAGACTTCTGGTGAGATCTTGGCTTTTTAGCGAGAGCTATGGCATTGTTGTCTTTGCTGTACATTGTCATAGCATCTTATGGTATTATTAATAAATATATCCTAAAGTCAATCATTTGATGATTATGCTAATTATAAATGTATATAAATTGATCAAATAATAAAAATTATTTGATCTTTTTCATCACAAGGTTACATCTTCTAATGAACTCTTATGTTATGATGAAGTCCTTAAGACTACTTAGATCGATAAAGGAGGATTTATTGTGTAGTCCTTAAATTGATTCACGACCAAACTATATGCTATTATTAGGATGATAGCGATATCAAGTGTAGGTCATTGTGTGCCATATGCATTGGTTGTCCTTGTAACCAAATGGTATGGAGACACTGGTATGGCATACAAGTGAGATGTAGGAGTACTTCTCATTGAACGTGACCAATTGCGGAGTACTCTACTATCAAGGGTAGCTCATGAAGGATATGGGTATAAGTGTCCCTCCGATCTGAGATCACCATGATGATTTGCAAGCAACTCACTGAACTTTGGTGTCAGACTAATTGAGTTTTAAATTTAGTGATGGAAGATTTTTGGGTGCAGTCAAGTACTTGTTAAGTTGGTACATGAGTCAAGATGGGATTGATCCTTCTAAATTAGTAGGAGTTAATATATCAATATATTTTAATTTAAAAAAATCTGAGTCTGGATAATCCATGTGATATATTTGAAAGATTAAAATACAATGTAGATGACTTATCTAGGATTGACAGTTAAATTTTAGGTCATCCTCAAGCATTAGGGTCAAAGAAATGAATTATATGATAACCATACGTCAGTAAGTTCTTGAATGTTGCTTCACCACCATTCGACCTATCCGAACATTGGGTCACCATTACTGGATAGTTACATCGATTGATTCAAAAATTTATTCTTATGCTACCAGTTTAGATTCAAACCTATAGGGTCACACTTAAAAATAATTTCTAACTGATCATGTGGCTGATCAATGATTGAGAATCGTTCAAAGACTTAATTATCAATTCGATTAATGATTAACCTTATATAAAAGTGGTAATACATTTATTCACCAAGTGTTAGTGAATTAATAGAGGATTAATTAGTAATTAAATTGCTGATTAGCTCAATTTAACTAAACAAAGAGGATTAAATAAAATTTAATTGAATTGGATTCAATTAGGTTTGACTCGATTAGGTTATGAGATGACCTAATCGTTAAGTAAGAATTATCTCAGATTTGATCAGAATTTTGATTCAATCAATTTTTAATTTGATTGAAATTTGATTAAGAATTTAGGAACCTAATTAGATTGGGTTTCATATATTTTATTTGGGCTAAATCAGATGTGATTTGGTTTGGATTTAAATAAAAAAATCTAGAGCCCATATTGTTGAGTTTCAGTAATACAACAGAATATAAATTTCAAAAAAATTTTATAAGCATTCAACAATTAAAAATAAGGTTTAACAATTAAACTAGAGTACCAAAATTCAAAAGCCTTAGAAATACCTTGATGATTGCAATCAAATATTATAAGCATGTATAACAAGAGAAGATCAGATGTCATATATCTTGATGATTGCAATCAAATATTATAAGCATGTATAACAGGAGGAGAACCTCATCCTAACATGAGCTGAAATTGAATGCATCAGAAACAGGAGGAGAACCTCATCCTGACACAAATGAAGACCCGGTCGATCAAGATCGGACGAGGAGGAAAGCCTCCTCAACGGCTCCTCTACACTCCCATGACCCCGTTAAGAGCAGAGGGAAAACCCTCACCCAAATGTAAAGAGAAAAAAAAAGGAGGGGAGATGAAAAGGGAAAGCGACGAACTACACCAATGATAAGTGAAAAACAAACTACATCAAAGACACAAGGGATCTCATCTCAACGAGGAAGGAGACTCTTATAAAAAACCCTCAGTCGTTAAGAGGGAACTCAATACAGGCCGAGGAAAAATTGACTTCCTCAAGGTAACGAGAAGTTCGGACCCCCAAGCTCAAGCACCAGGAGGAAGCGTCAAACTCAAATGGCCTCGAAAAGACCTACGATCATGAACAAAAAGGGCAAATCAACACGGCGGCGATCAGGAACCTACAAACAACGCCGACGTCGAACAAGACAGAAGATAAAAGAAGTTCGGTAAACGACAACTTAATACAAGAAGGGACAAGGTAATGAAAAATATTTTTTTCATTTTATTAAGTGCGCGTTACAAAGCCTTTGAAGGCCAAAAAAAAAAAAAGGGCAACAAGAAAGGAAAGGAATACATAGAATAAAAGGCAAAAGAGCTCCAAGGAAGCTCGGTACCATCAGACTTCGAACTCTCGATTCCAGCCATCGTCGAAGATTGCTTTAAGTACCTGACTTCTTCTTTCAGTCCCCATTTGGATTAACAATTACTCCAGTATTATCTTCAAAGTACATATAGACGCCATCCTTTCTGTGCCATGGCTTCCACTTCCTCACAATGACAGCAGGCATGACCTTCTTTCTAAGATTAGGTTTCTCCTTCTTTCTGACTTCTTCTTCCAGTCCCCCTTTGGCTTACCTCTTCCGTAGGATCGGAAAGAACTCACGGTCGAAGATGTGCCACAAGCGTGGGCTCTGGGTGATCAAGGCGAAACACGATCAGATCTGTCTCTTCTACCCTCGCCTTCTTCACCGACCCGGAAGTTGCAGCGCCTTCCCTCTTGTGGGCTTTGAGACTCTTGGCTAACATCCGAGCCACGTCCGCACCCATATCTGCAACGAAGGAGGATCGGCACAGTCTAGAAACAGAGCCACAAAAATAGAGAAAGTTCTAGAGCTAACCTAGGCTGGTCTGAGGGATGCAGAGATGTAGAGATGGGGATGACTCGAAGAATGCCTAAGGTCGAGAAGGATGCTGAGGAAGAACGGAACTCTCAAAAAAGAGGGACCGAAGAAACTCCTGTGCAAAGTGAGATCCCCGAAGGGGGGAGGCGGGTTTAAATAGGTGATGGGGTCCGGTGCAATAATGACTGCAGGTCTCCTCTAGCCGATCTATAACCGTCGCGTGACCCACTCACTATGGCAGGCGGTTGAAAGTGGCCGACAACTGACAAAATCATTATTGCACCATACCTCGAGCAGCGCTCCAGCAGAAATTTCAAAAAAATCTTTTCGAATCGTCTTGATTTGAAAAGGCTCCAGCACCAGCGCGCCAAACGCCAAAATATCTGAAAACCATCAAGTGCGAAAATCAAGGGAGGCAACTTTGGCTGTGAGAATTTCTCTGTACTTCCTTCATTCGAAATCCAAACTTGAAAGTAAGGGGACTGGTGTTGGGTATAAAATACTTCCAGCCAAAGTTTGTAAAAGGCTGACCCTTCCAGGGCTTTTCCGGCTTCTGACCTTGTGTGGCATGTTTTCGAACTCCCTCGACCGTCCGAGCTTCCATAATGCCATCCGAGCTTCTCCAACCATAAGCTTCTCCATTCATCTACCGAACTGCTCCAAACATCCTTTGAACTCTGCTATCGGTCAATTTTCTACAGTGATTGACTATTCTCCGAATCCCTTCCAGACTTCTTCCGGCCATGGATGACTCTACTCCGAACTTCCTCCGAACTTCGTCAATAGCCGAGCTTCTCCAACAATAGAATTTTATAGTAACCAGACTCCATTCAAGTTTCTATGACAGTCGACCACCTTTCGGATCCCATCAGAGCTCCTACGAGAATCGGATTTCAGTCGAACTCCTACAGTGGATGGATCCCAGATGAATTTTGACAACGAAAGGGCTCCACCAGTCGGATCTCTACTATGAACTTCTACCGCAAGCAGTCTACTCCGAACTTCTATTGCAGGCGGTCTACTCCAGATCTCTACTGTAAGTGAATTCCATCTGAGCCTCTACTGTAAATAAATTCCTTTCGAACTTCTATTACAGGCAGACTTCAGCCGAGCTTCTGCATAGTCGGATCCCAGCCGAGCTCCTACAGTGGACGGATCGCAGACAAACTTTTACAATGGGATAGGCTCCACCAGCCAGGTCACTACTCCGAGCTCCCACGATAACCGATCTTCGATCGAGCTTCTACAATAAGCGATCTCCTTTCAGCCTTCTACAAGAACCAGACTCCGTCTGAACTTCCATAGTGGATGGATTTCGGACGAACTTCTACAACAAACAGGCTCCAGCAGCTGGATTTCTACAACGACCGACCACCTCCGGTGTCTACCGTACCTCCCTAGCCATCAACCTCCAATAGCATCAGTCGGACTTCAACAATGCCAATCGAACTTCCACAGGATCCTCGAAACCCCTCCAGCAGACGAACCTCCCCAACGCCATCCAAAGTCCACTACCGACCGACCCTCTATCGGATTCCTCATGAAATCAGACTTTCCTAACAGAAAGTCCCCATCCAAGCTTCTACAATAGATGACTCCCACCTGTAGCGTTAGCGCTCTAGGCACCCAATAACAGTAGACCCGTCAGCAACCTCGAAAACATCCAAGTTTCTCCTGAATTGATGAGACAGAGAGCCATTCCTCTCCATCAGATATCCCAATTGAGCTTCAGCCGACAGATCCGAACTCTCTAACAAGTCACGACAATGGCCACTATCCTACCCCACACTCTGTAATGGATTTCGCGTGGCTCCACCACTCTCTGGCAAGTCACGACAATGGCCACTACCCTACTTTACTCTCTGTAATGGATTCCATGTGGCTCCACCACTCTCTAGCAAGTCGCGACAATGGACACCACTCCACTCTCCGTAACAAACTCCACGTGGCCCTGAACGGCCCCTGACGTCACTACTCTTCATAACAAACTCCGTGTGGCTCTGAACGGCCCACAATCAGGCGGTTACAGATATTGTTGTCAATCAGTTACGCTCTCCATCTATAAACAGAGATCCCCAGATATGTTCTTCTCTAAGCTCTAAACTCTATCTCGAAACTCTGCCAAAATTCTCACTCGAGCACTTCATTTCTGTTGAAGCAAAGTACTGACTTGAGCATCGGAGGATCTTGCCAGAGCACCTCCAACTCTAGTTTAGACTTTCCTTGCAGGTCCCGATGGCGGCCGCGGTCATCTTAACTCCAGCTTCTCTGGTGTCGGCAAAATTCTGCACCAACAGATGCTATACAGAGGTCCGACTCTGATTAGTAGCTTGGAGCCATATAATACAAAATGGAGTTCATAATGGTCAATGGTGTATAGACATTCTTCGATCCACTTGAAGGGGTAATAACCATAGGGTATAAGTGAATCTCTAATAGGATCAGAGAGCGCAGACGAGAAGGTGGAGACCTACAAAGCTCATCTGGTTGCCTAAGGATATTGTCAACATTATGATTTTGATCATAATGAGATATTTTTTCTTATGACAATGCTAAATATTTTGGAGTTGGAACATGCATTTTGATAAGTAATCAAAATGCATGGCTTTGTTGAAAATGAAGAAAAACTTTGCAAATACAAATGGGTTAATAGTTTTGTGAGTGTATTTCTTATTTTGTATATGAATAAAATTTTTTTAATTAGAAATGATATTTCTTATATTACAGGGAATAAAAATTTTGCTATTATTATTGTTCTCCACAAAGGACTTTGGAAAAGCATCTCTCATCCTAGGGATGAAGATCTATAGAGATAGATCTAAGAGGCTGTTTGGGTTATCCCAGTCCAACATACATAGTGTATTTATTAGTAAAATTTGTTCTATAATGTACATCATATGCGAGATCGGATATGGTATACTCATTAGGATAGTGAGTGGATACTTGCAAGATCCAGATGAGAATCACTGGAAGGTCATCCTTAAGTATTTGAGAAATTTTGAGGATCAGTGACTCGGTTATGGAGAATCTAACTTAAAACTTAGAAGAGTATGACTCTAATTTTTAGTAGGATATAATAATAGTAAGAATATGGTGGAATACATCCTTATCCTAAATAATGAAGCAAACTACTAAAAAAATTTCAAGCAAAAAAATATAAACAATTCAATTTGCGAGGTAGAATGCATTATAGCATTTGATACTTAGAAGGAAGCTATATGATTGTACAGATTTACTGGCAAGCTAAGAGTAGCACTTTTCGATGATGGTTCTGCTGTATTGTACAGCATCAGAGCCATAGCTCATGCCAAGTAGTCGAAGTCCTATTAGCTTACCAAGCATTTTGTATCATTACCATCTTATTCGAAAAATCTGTTAAGATGACGTCGAACTTTAGAAGATCGATGAAAAGAAAAATCTGACCAACCTATTTACTAAAGCTGGAAGAATAATGCCCTACAAGTCAATCACATATGGGATGCAGTAGGATGTTTATTGTAATTTATCTTCCAGTCTCAAGTAATTAATATTTATTATTAATAAAAAGATATTTTTGATTCATTATATGCTGCATCTTATTTTTTTTAAGATTATAATAAACTCTATAGATTTGGACAATGATTTTAGGATCATGATGAGATCATGCTAGTGAGACCTAATTTTTTGATAGCCTTAACCTAAAATATTTCTAGTCATTGATATATTGAATCGGAGATCAATGATACCGGTAAGACTAGTATATCCTATGTTTGCTCAGAAATAAGGGTGGTTGATCTCATAACCACTTATGTGGAGATACTAATACAAGAATGTAGGTGCTCATTACAGAATGAGTTCACTAAATTAATCTATGAGAGAATATCAAATGGAGTCTTATTTATATGTCAACTGATAATTCTCTAGTGAGAGTTGTGTATGTGATCGTTAAACCTGAGGTCACCATGGTACCTTGTGTACTTGGATCCATATTTTGGTTCACTATATAACTTGATTCTCTGATCCTTGTGTGGGGTATTCTGGATATGGTGAAGAGTGCATGAAGATTGTGAGTGATCAATAAGGGATCAGTCACTCCTAATAAGGAGAGCGAACATCCTATATGATCTCATAGGTCGTTGATTCGAAAGTATTTGACCAAAGTTGGATGATAATTAGAAAAGGATTTTTAATATATCATCAACTGAATCATCACTTTTTGATCAAGATACATAATGATAAGTGATTGAGTTTGACATATTTCTATACCCACAGCTCATCTGGGATGTTGTTTGACTGAAAGATTGAATTACATGAAAATTTTTCACTAAAAGATATTTTGATAACTTTTTATCAAAATTTTAAATCTTTTGGATAGTCATGATATGTTGCTAGATATCAATCTTGACTTATAAATTTATTATAATTAAAAAAAATTAATTTTAGAGTCAATTTGGAAGAGTCCAAGTTGATGGGCCTCTTCGGGTGACCTAATCTCATTGGATTAGGATTACGTCAAAAGTCTTGGTCTACTGCTGACTAGATTTGAAATTCAATGGATCACACACTTTGAGATTTGATCTTGATCTAATATAATTAGAGTATAATATAAATTCTATGGGTTAATTTGATATGCTAGCACATTGTATTAACCCAAGTTTCCAAATTAGTTTAGATCAAATTGTTTGAGCTAACCTAGACCAATTGCCTTTGATCCAATGGGATTGGATCAATATAAATTGGATCCTTATCCAACTTGGATGAATTTCAAGTGGAGAAAGACTCCTCTACACCCACCAGAACCCACACATAAAAATAAATGCCGCCCTCCTTATTTTGGTGTGTGAAGTTAAGAGTCCTTCTTAAAGAAGGCTCTTAACTAACACGCGTTGCCTTAAATTTTTGATCAGAAATCCTTTGTTTTGTTGAAAAAAATCATTGAATTTTTATGACATGTAGAAAACTAAGAGTCCTTCTACTCTAAGTAATTATATCACCAAAAATTTACTCGATGAATTTATTTCATGTGTGGAAAGTTGGAGCACCAAATGTTGGTGCCCCTTCATCCCATGAGACATCCCCTGGTCGCCTATTTATAGGGGATGCTCCACATGGCTTCTTGCTATGATTTTTGGTTGAAACTAAGAAGAGGATGTGGTAAACATAAAAAAAAAAAATTGAAAAAAAAAAGAGAAAATTTTGAGTGGCAAAAATTGCTACAAGGGTGGTGAGATTTTCAGCAAGTGTTGCTTGAGTGCCTTAGGATTTGATTTTTTCATATGTTGGAGCTAAAAATTAAATCTTAGATTGTATGACATTTGAAGAGTATCTTCTTAGTATCGTTCTAATAATAAGATCAAAAGTAACTAGGCTTTGGTATGATCGTGACGCAAGTTCGAAGCCGGTAGTGTTCTTGAGAAGACAAGACTGCGGCAGCGCACCGGTTGGGAAGGACCTTGGCCATCTTCCATGTGGATCACCATTGGAGGATTTCTACCTTGGAGTCTTGTGGAGAACACCAATGTGCTATTATTTATTTTGATGAAAGTATAAAATTCTATCTCTATGCATACTTGTTTTTGCTTTGATCGATATCGGTAAGGTGATTCTGGGGTTTGAATTCCGACTTGATAGTTTTATTTGATAAAGCTACTGATTTGTATGATTTTAAAATTTTAAAACTTACTTTTCACTGTATGGCTAGAACTCAACAGTGGTATCAGAGCCACCTTTGTCTGATTCGATCAAACAAGTGCAATTTGGCAGCATAGAATCATTCTTGTTCATATCCTGCCAAAAATATAGCATTATTTTTAGCATCGATTCTTCAAACTCAAAAATTATTTTTGATTTTTAGTGAATCATGATTTTAAATTTTAATTATTAAATTATAAATTTATGATAATTTAGAATTTTTATTATCATGGTATCTTGAAGCTTAAATCGATGTATAAAAAATAAGGGTGTTATACATGCCTAATTAGATTAGGGTTTGTTATATTATTTGTATTTGTTAGTTATATGTTATGACTTCGAATGCACCCTTATATGATTTTTGACATTATAATGTGATTGCTATTATGAATAAATTGAAGTATGCAAATTTGCATAGTTTGTAGTGTACATTTTATGCGCTTAAAGTTAGGATGTGGTGAGACCAGTTTAAAATTCTTCATTTAATTATATTAAGTTGTAATGTTAGGATTCACTTTTTTAATCAAAAATCAAATTCTTAAGATCAATTGATGTCGAGAAAAGTATGAATGATGGTTTTCTAGTTAGGTCTGTATGTTGGTCTGGCCAACTCTGTTGGTGTTTAAAAAATCTATGGGGTGCCTCCCACCTACTTACCTAGCCGTTTTGATCTTGTTGAATTTCAGACTTAGATTGATTAAGTGATGTAGACATTATAAGGGCCTTCCTTCAAACTTGATCGATAGAGTATGTCAAGATCTTAGTGAGCTTGTTGTACTATGCACAAGGCTTACTATAAAAATTGACATGATGTTGATTAAGTATATATTGATGCTTATGGCATATTTGAATAGTGTTGTTTTGTTGTGCTATCCATAAGGGCAGTATTGTTAAAGTATGATCATATGGATTGAAGGATCAACTTAACTAGAACAATATAGTTTGTTGTGCTATCCACGAGACTATATGTGATCTAGAGGTCAGAAAGAAAGATGTTAAGAATTGTAAAGGTATAATTGATAAAGAGTTACCTACTCTTGAACTCATGAATACTTGTTGTGCTATCCACAAGGTGTTTGTGAGGCATAGGAATCTCAACCCCACTAAAAAATATTAGTATATTTTTTGATTTTCATATTTGAGGGGTATGAAGTTCGATAAAATAGTGGGAGATACAATTAGATAAAAATCCTAGTCTAGTTGTGCATGTCATTATGAGTCATCTACTTATATTATATTCTTGTTGTTGTAGATTAACAACACACATGGCATCCTCACTTTTACTTAGAGGTATCCTAGATGCAAACAAGTTGACTGGACCCAACTACGTCGACTGATTAAGGAACTTGAGAATAGTTCTCACTTAGGAGAAAGTCTCCTACATTCTGAATATACCTGCTCTAGATTCTCTTGAAGAAGATGCTTTCGAAGAGGAAAGAGCCATATATAAGATGTAAAAAGATGACAATATGACTGTCAAATGCATCATGCTTGCTTCAATGAGTAATGAGCTCCAGAGGCAGCATGAGAACATAGATGTTCCCTCTATTCTCCTTAACCTTAAGGAGTTATATGGAGAACAAAGTCAAACTATTCGATATGAGATATCAAAGTAGTTGTTCCATGCCTGCATGACTGAAGGCACCTCCGTGCAAACTCATGTCCTAAAGATGATTGATTTGATCACTCGTCTAGGATAGCTGGGTTTTGCCATGGATGGTGAACTAAGCCAGGATTTGATCCTGCATTCTCTCCCTGACTTCTTTTCACAGTTTGTTATTAATTATCATATGAACAAACTAAACATCAGCCTGTTAAAACTACTGAATATGCTGAAAATAGTAGAGAGATATTTCATGGATGAAAAGGCTCAAGTCCTTCATGTTGATAAGATCAGCAAGAAGAAGGCAAAGAAGTGTTCTAAGAAAAAGATTAACCCTAAGGCTGGCATCTCCAAGAAGAAGATGAGAAGGTCTCCACTAAAGGTACTTATTTTCAATATGATAAGGAGGACCACTGAAAGAGAAATTGGAAGGAGTACCTTGCAACCGTAAAATCGACAAATATTGCTAAAGATTTGTATATGATATAAACAATTTATCATTAAGTACTTTATTTTTAGATTCTTGAGTATTGGATACCGTCTGTGCTTCACACCTTTGCAAATCATTATAGGGTCTACAAAAAATAAAGAATCTGAATAAAAATGACTTTGAGCTTTTCGATGCTAGTGGAGAGTCCATTCAGATGAAGCCGTAGGAATCAAAATTTTAAAGTTGCCTTCAAACAAAATTTTGGAATTGAAGATCTATTATTATATTTCAGATATTGTTAGAAATATTATTTCTGTACCATTGTTATTGGAACAAGATTTTGAAATAATTGTAAAGAATAATAGTTATTCTATTTATTTTTTTAATGAATATTATGGAAGTACTTTTATTGATAATGGTCCTATATTTCTTTCACTTAATGATAATGTATTTCATATTGATAATATGAAGAAAAAGAAGAGAGAGGATGTGAATGTCATATACCTCTGGCACTGTCGATTTGGCCATATAAATGAGTCAAGGATTAACAAGTTATTCAAAAATAATTTTTTTGATCCTTATGATTATGAATCATATGGAACTTGTGAATCTTGTCTCATAAAAAAAATGATCAAGACTTCATTTACTAGACATGGAGATCAGGTGAGTGACATTTTGGATCTTATACATACTGATGTATGTGGTCCAATGTTGACTTAAGCCAGAGGTGGATACTCTTACTTCATCATATTTACTAATGATAGGTCCAAATTTGGATATGTGTATTTAATGAAATACAAACTTGAAGTCTTTGATAAATTCAAAGAGTATCAAAGAATGATCAAAAAATAAACTGATAAATGTATTAAAACTCTTCGATTGGATCGAGGAGGAGAATACTTATCCAGTGAGTTCCTCGATTATTTGAAACAAAATGGAATACTCTCTTAATGGACACTTCCTTATACTCCACAATTAAATAGAATTGCAGAGAGGAGAAATCGCACTTTATTAGACATGGGTGCGGTCTATGATGTGTTTCACAGATCTTTCAATATACTTTTGGGGATATGCTCTCAAGGTTGCAGTGTATATCTTAAATAAAGTGCCTTCGAAATCTGTTTCTAGTACTCTATATGAAATATGAAAAGAAAAAAGATCCAATCTTAAGCATCTTAAGATTTGGAGTTGTCCAGCTTATGTGAAAAATATTGATGGACATAAGCTGGATACTAGATCAGAAAAATACAGATTTATAAGTTATCCCAAAGAGAGTATAAAATACTACTTCTATAACCCTACTCAATAAAAGATGCTTGTTGGTAGGCATGCCATTTTCTTGGAGAAAGAGTTTATCCAAGAAGGAGGCAATAGGAGGTCTGTTGAACTTGAGAAAGTTTAAAACCTACCATCCATCCAGAACTCACCAAATGGTTCGTAACCAGATGTGCCCATTGTTAAGGCACAGCAACTACACACACCTCCTCTCCGAAGGTTGAGTATAGTGTGTAATGTACCACTTAGATATGGGTTTGTCATTAAGAATGATAATACAACCCACATCATTGAGAATGATGATCCCACGACCTATTCGAAAGCTGTCATGAGTAGTGACTCTGACA
Organism: Elaeis guineensis; assembly: GCF_000442705.2. Taxonomy (NCBI): domain Eukaryota; kingdom Viridiplantae; phylum Streptophyta; class Magnoliopsida; order Arecales; family Arecaceae; genus Elaeis; species Elaeis guineensis. The sequence continues at coordinate 36,881,653 of NC_025994.2, forward strand.
AGTAGCTCAATACCATAAAATTCAAAATAGACTCCATGTATGTCAACCAAGTATGGACTTTGATTGATGCACCTGAGGGTGTGACCCCAATAGGCTACAAATGGATCTTCAAAAAGAAGATTGGAGCAGATGACCAGGTAGAGATCTATAAGAACAGATTGGTGGTAAAAGATTTCAGACATAAACAAAGTATTGATTATGAAGAAATCTTTTCATCGGTAGCCATGCTTAAGTCTATTCAGATAATGCTTACTATTGTAGCATACCTTGACTATGAGATCTGGCAAATGGATGTCAAGACTGCCTTCCTTAATAGAAACCTTGAGGAAGAAGTCTATATGACTTAGCCAGAGGGATTCATCTCAAGTGGGGGAGCAATTCAGGTATGCAAGCTCAATAGATCTATTTATGGATTAAAGCAAGCATCGAGGAGCTGGAACATCCATTTTGATGAGACAGTCAAATCGTTTGGCTTAATGCAAAATATGGATGAACCTTATATGTACAAGAAGAATAGTGGGAGTGCTATTGTCTTCTTGATTTTGTATGTAGATAACATACTGCTCATTGAGAATGATATCTCGATGTTACAATCAATCAAGACTTGGCTATCACAAAATTTTTTATGAAAGATTTGGATGAGGCATCCTATATACTTGGTATAAAGATCTATAGGGATAGATCGAAAATGATGCTTGGCTTATCCTAGTCTAGGTACATTGATCTGATGTTGAAGAGGTTCAATATGGAGGGAAGTAAAAGAGGTTACTTGCTCATAGGTCATGGCATACAACTCTCTAAGAAGATGTCTCCTAAGACACCTGAAGAGAGAAATAGAATGAGTTCTATTCCTTATGCTTCGACTGTAGGATGGATAACGTATGCTATGTTATGTACCAGAACTGATGTTGGTTATGTCTTAGGCATTGCAAGCAGATTTTAAACTGATCCCAGGGAGGATCATTGGAAAGCTGTGAAAAATATACTCAAGTACTTGAGAAGGACTAGAGATATTTTTCTGTTATATGGTGGATTTGATTTAAAACAGAAAGGTTATACCAATTCTAGTTTTCAATTTGATTCAGATGATAGCAAATCAATATCTGGATATGTATTCACCTTGTATGGTGGTGCAGTAAGTTAGAAAAGTTTCAAACAGCAAATGGTTGTTGACTCAGTCACTGAGGCTGAGTATATTGCTGCAAGTGAGGCTACTAAAGAAGCCGTCTGGATGAAAAAATTTATCACAGAGTTGAGTGTGATTCTGAAGATTGAACAACCAGTGTCCCTTGATTATGATAATATTGGGATAGTTGCTCAAGCCTAAGAACCAAGGTCTCACCATAAATCTAAGCACATCCTAAAACGGTTCCACCTCATTCGGGAGATAGTCGAAAGATGCAATGTGATCGTAAAGCGAGTTGACACCAAGAACAATATAGTGGATCCATTCAGTAAGGCCTTGTCAATGCGGTAGTTTGACTACCACCTTGATAGTATGGGTATCAAGTATAGGGGCGATTGACTTTATGTGCAAGTGGGAGATTGAAAAAATAATGCCCTACAAGCCAATCACATATGGGATGTGATAGGGTGTTTATTGTAATTTATCTTTCAGTCTCATATAATTAATATTTATTATTAATAAAATAAGATATTTTTGATTCATTATATACTGCATCTTATTTATTTTAAGATTATAATGAACTCCATAGGTCTGGACAATGGTTTTAGGGCAGTGATGAGATCACTCCAGTGAGACCTAATTTTTTGGTAGTCCTAACCTAAAATATTTCTAGTCATTAGTATATTGAGTCGGAGAACAATGATACCGGTAGGATTGGCATGTCCTATGTATACTTAGAAATGAGGGTGGTTGATCTCACAACTGCTTGTGTGGGGACACTACTACAAGGATATCGATGCTCATTAGAGAATAAGTTCACTGAATTGACCTGCGAGAGAATATCAGATGGAGTCTTATTTACATGTCAACTGATAATTCTCTAGTGGGAGTTGTGTCTGTGATCCTTATGAAAGAAGAGTATCCTATAAGCCAATCGCAAGTGTATTGTGATGAAACTTTTCTTTATAATTTTTCAACTCATAAAATGATATTTATTATTTGAGGTATTGATTCATCATATTAACTGCATCTTATTATGTCTAAGATTATGATGAACCCTAAAGATTTGGACAATAATTTTAGAAGATATGAATGGCTCATGCTAGTGAGACCTAAAATCTTAAAATCCTAATCTTAAACATTTCTGATCGTAGGAACATTGAGTCGGAGATCAATATTTCAGATAGACTGGCACATCCTATATATGCTCGATAAAAAGGATGACATATCTCACTGCCACTTGTGTGAGACACTAAGACAAGGATGTGGGTGCTCATTTGAAAAATGAGTCCACTGAATTGACTTGATGAAAGAGAACATCTTATGGAAGCCTTACTTGCATGTTAAAGATAGTTCTCTAAGTGGGAATTGTACAAGTGATCCTTAAGCCTGAGACCACCATAGAATCTTATGCACATAAACTCATATTTTGGTTCATACCCAAGCATGGCATTAAGACATGTACGGGGTGTTCTAGATATGGTGGAGTGTACATGGAGGTTGTGAGTAGGTCAACATGGAATCGATCACTTCTAGTAAGAGGAGATCGCATCCCGTATATTCTCAATCCTAGATGACTTGAAAAAAGTCTTTTGGCCAAAAGCAGAAAGGAGATTAGAAAGAGTTTCTAATACTTCTTCATTGAAGTCATCATTGGTTAATTGAGAATCGATATGAATATGTATTTGAGTTTGACATGATTCCATACTCATGAACATATTCAGGGTGCAGGGATGATCGAAGGATTAAATTGTATGGTAACTTATCACTGAAGAGTATATTTAATATTTTTATCAAAATTTTATATCTTCTGAGTAGTCATGATATGTTACTAGACGTCAATCTTAAATTATAGATTTTTGATCGAATTAAAAAGTTTAATTCGATCATCAATTAGAAAAGATTATAATTGTTGAACTCGAGTTAGCTCGATTGGACCTAAGTTGATTAGATTGAAATCTAATAAAATTTGATCAACATGCACCTAGACCTACTGCTAGCTAGATATAAAACTCAATGGGTCACACATATATGGAAATTGGCCAAGGACCCTTTTGAAAAAGATTGATTGGAATTTTGGATTCAATTAGGGCTCTGATATGCATGCCAGCACATGTGGAACCCTTGCTCCTTTGGAGGTCAATTTGATTTCATTCCTTGCTAATTAGCTAGCTCAATTTAGTGAATATTTGGGTCAGATCATGCCACCTGGAAGCAATCCAAATTGGGGCACCACATCCCATTTTAATGTCAATTATGAAGAGTCCAAGTTGTGAAGGACTCTTGGTGCAAAATAGGTTCTGCATACAAGTGTTGGCATGGGTAGAAGAAAATATCCTTATAGCAGATTAAGATATGTGTGATAGTCCATATCATTCTCCATCCTCTGGTTCACATCTCAAAGCATGAGATGTATTTTTTCTAAAATTTTTGGGGTGGAGAAAAATTGGAAAAAGGAAGGAAGTCTCGTGCATGCACGCAAAAGCATCACGTCTCTTTGAGATTTGGAGAGTCCTTTTCTTCATCAAATGCTTCTAAAATGAAATTATTTTTAGTGATAATATTTCACATTTGACAACCTATTTTTGATAATTTTTTTAGAATTTTTTTAGACTTATCTGGATGCCAAACAGATGCCATAAGTTTCTCCTCACGCCTGCACGCATGGTGATCAGACTTTGCATGAAAGGATGTGAGAACACATCCATTTGTGAAAATTTTTATTCACTCATTATATATTCTAGAATTAGAATTAAATTCTCTATCTATATAGATTTTTGAATTTTTTTTTGATTTGAGAAGAGATACGAAAACATCCCTTCTCTGGTCATGCATGCAGAGCGGGGTGCTGATTGATGTATCATTGATAAGAGTCCTTCTATTTGAAAAAACTCTTATCTTTGATAATCAGATCAGATAGGCCTCTTAGATAAGGTGCAACCCTCCTTTTTAGCATCCCTCTAGTGGCTATAAATTGACTAAGGCACTGAGTGTCCGAGGTAATTTCAGAAAGAGTTTTCAATTTTGTCTCCGTTGCTCTCTTTTCTTTCTTACAACCTATCTTAGTTTTAGGACAAGGCTTTGGGATTTAAGACAAAACTATATCTGATTCTAACAAAGATTGTGAGGATCCTAAAGAAGGAGAATCAGATGTTCAGAGGAGGTTCTGAGAGGGTGGAGTCAGTTTCTTGGAGAAATCTGATCGGTATGAGGCTAGTCGAGTTCTAGTGGCTAGAACTCTTGAAGTAAGGTGAAGAAGGAGCGCTGTCCTTGGTTCAGTTTTCGTGTGGATCATCATTGGAAGGCAGACACTTGGATGCCTTGTAAAAATTGAGATTAGCACTATAGATATTCTTCTTATCTTAATTTATATTTATTGTACTTTGAATATTATAGTCAAGGGTTTTTGGGCATTGGGGTTTTCGGTGCATCGGGTGTTTTGAATGAAAACTTTAAATACCTAACCCTTTCGCTGCACCACTAGAACCCATTAGTGGTATCAGAGCCTACCTTAATCTATATAATCAAAGGTTAGAATATTGTCTTGATCAAGTCGGGTCAAAGGTTGAACCCGATTGAATATCCAAACCCTCGCATGTCTTAGAGATATGTTTTTAAATATAAAATGCATGATGCATGCATAAAATCTTTTTTAGTAGCTTAGTACTCTAATTGGATTCATCACCAAGCCATCCGATCATAAGGGTAAGTAGGTTTCAGAGACCTTCTCTTCCTATTCAATAGGATACTCTTATGGTGCGTAGGGGTGCCATTATAATGTTCTAAGAAGAAGAACCGCGAAATGAATATTTTGTATTCATGCATGTTATTAGAACTTCATGCATATGTGATATGCTTGAGATGCTTAGTTATAATCATATTGAATAATTATGATTTCATATCTTAGAGATATGAATAGATGCCATGTTTAGTTGTTATGATTATTAAGATATAACTATAATAGTGCATCATTGTGATTGAATTAGGATGTGCTTGAGATCATTAAAGTCCTCATAAAAATTATATTAAGTTGTAGTGTTATGAATCAGTAGCTGACCTATTTTTTGAATCGATTAATCAATTGATGTCTAAGGAGTGTTTCAAGTGTGGTGGTTATTTAATTGGTTCCGTTGCTGGCCTGATCAATTTTATTGGTTTCTAAAAAAAGCAACGGGGGGACCCCCACCAATTTTAATACTTTTTTGATCAATTAGATTAGTTTAAATCTTGAATGAAGGTAGCTCAGTATTTAGAACACTATATATGTCTTTCTTTATGTCTAGTTAATATTCTGTCAAAAATCATAGTAGGTTTGTTGTGATATCCACAAGGCTTGCTATGAGAATTGATGTGGATTTATCTTGGTGTATATTATATATTTTTCGGCATATTTGGATATGTTACTTTGTTGTGATATCCACAAGGACAGTATTTTTTAAATATGACTATATAAAAATGAAGGATATGACTTAACTAAAAATACTATAGTTTATTGTGATATCCATAAGGCTATAAGTATTTTAGAGGCAGATTATTTTGAGAGTTGCATGAGATGCAATTGGATAGATTTTTCTACTTTTAAATTCATTGAGGTTTATTGTGATATCCACAAGGCTTCATTGAGGGATTAAGGTCTCAACCCCATTAAGAAACCAGATTAGAGTTTCTCATTTACCATAGGAGCGGGCTATGGTATCCGATAAAATAATGGGAGACATAACTAGTTTAAAAGTTTTAATCTAGTTATGCATGTCAAACATGAGTGGTCTGCTTATACTATTATTCTTTATTTATATAAATTTAAATCTGTATTATGGCTTCTTTATTTTTACTACATAACACCATAAATAAAAATATGTTGACCAATCCAACTCTGTGGATTGGTTGAGAAAGTTGCAAATAAAGTTTGCATCGGAGAAGAACTCTGATATTCTGGATATTTTTGATCTTGGGATGATCAGTAATAATGAGAAGATAAAAAATATCCATATGGATATTAGCTATTTATTTTATGGTAAGTTTAGACATTGGGAGTATAATTACAAGAATAATCTTACAAGTTTGAAGCAGGGTGCAAGTATAGCACCAAAAGGTGTGTATATGATACAAACCTATTTTTTTCATTGAGTGGCTCCGACTCTAATATGGATATTAGATACCACCTATGGATCATATATTTGTAATTCATTACAGCAACTATAGAATATCAAAGATCTGAAAAGAGGTGACCTCGAGCTCTATGGTGTAAGTGGAGAGTCCATTAGCGCAGAGACTGTGGAAATCTGTATGCTTGATTTACCTTCGGGTAAAATTTTAGAATTAAAAAACTATTATTACATGTCAAAGGTCATTAAAAATATTATTTCTATACCTTTGTTATAAAAACAAGGTTATGAAATAAAGCTAATGGAAAATGGATGCTCCATTTTTTTTTCTAATGAATATTATGGCAGTAGTTATATTGATAATAATCTTTTAATTTGTACACTCAATAAAAATATTTTTCATATTGAAAAAAATATGAAAAAAAAAGAGAGAAGATATGAATGTTACATATCTCTGACATTGTCGCTTTAGTTATATTAGTGAGTCAAAGATTAACAAGTTATATAAAGAAGAATTCTTTGACCCATATGATTATGAATCATTGAGAACTTATAAATCTTATCTCATGGGTAAGATGACCAAGACTCTATTTTCTGAATATGGAGAGAGGGCGAATGAGTTGTTAGCCCTAATACATACAGATGTATGTGGAATAATGACAACTCAGGTCAGAGGAGGATACTCTAATTTTATCACCTTTACGAAAGATTTATCAAGGTTCGGATATGTGTATCTTATGAAACATAAATTTGAAACCTCTGATAAGTTCAAAGAGTATCAATGTATGATCGAGAAACAAACTGAAAAAGATATCGAGGTTCTTCGATCTGATTGAGGAGAAGAATACTTATCCAATAAATTTTTTGATCATCTTAAAAGTAAAGGTATTCTTTCTAAATGGATCCCTCCTTATACACCCAGTTAAATGGTGTAGCAGAAAGGAGAATCACACTTTGATGGATATGGTGCAGTCCATAATGTGTTTCACTAATCTTTCAATATCTTTCTAAAGATAATATCCCAGAGACTGCCACATACATATTAAACAGGGTGCCTTCAAAGTCTGTTGCAAGCACACCATATGAGATATGGAAGGGAAGGAAGCCTAATCTTAAACATCTTAAGCTTGGGGCTGTCCTGCTTATGTCAAAAATATTTTTGGATATAAACTTAGTGCTAGATCAGATAAGTGTAGGTTTGTAGGGTATCGTAAGAAAACTAATGGATACTACTTCTACTACCTACTGAACAAAAGGTGTTTGTTAGTTGGCATGCCATTTTTTTGAAAAATGAATTCATCCAAGAAGGAGGCAGTGGGAGGAATATTGAACTTACTGAAGTTCATAATCTACAAGTCGATCCAGAAATACTAGTGGTTGGACCACAAGAAGATCCTTAATCAGAAGTACTTAAAGATGAGGTACATCCATAATACACATCTCCTCTCTGAAGGTCAGATAGAGTGCATCATGCACCTCTGAGATTTAATGACAATATGATCAACATCATTCAGGATGATGATCCACTGACCTATTCGAAAGCTGTCATGAGTAGAGACTCTCAGACAGATGGCTGAAAGCTATGAATTCTGAGATGGACTCGATGTATATCAATCAAGTGCGAACCTTGGTTGATGCACCTAAGGATGTGATCCCAACAGGGTGCAAGTGGATCTTCAAGAAGAAGATAGAAGCAGATGGCCAAGTAAAAATCTACAAAGCTAGGTTGGTGGTGAAGGATTTCAGTCAAAGCTAAAGAATTGACTATGATGAAATCTTCTCACCAGTGGCTATACTCAAGTCCATCCAGATTTTGCTTGCTATAGCAGCATACTACGATTATGAGATCTGACAGATGGATGTCAAGACTGGATTCTTCAATGATAATCTAAAAGAAGAAGTCTATATGACTCAGCCAGAGAGATTTGTCTCAAGTGAGAGGGCAAATCAAGTATGCAAGCTAAAGAAATCCATCTATGGATTAAAGCAGACTTTGAGGAGCTGGAACATCTGATTTGATATGACTGTCAAAGAGTTTGACTTTATCAAAAATAAAGATGAACCATGTGTGTATAAGAAAATAAGTGGGAGTGCTATTTTCTTCTTGATTTTGTATATCGATGGCATACTGCTCATTGAGAATGATATCCCAATAATGCAATCGATCAAGACTTGGCTATCGAATAAATTTTTCATGAAAGACTTGGATGAAACATCCTATATACTAGATATAAAGATCTATAGAGATAGATCTAAAAAGATGTTAGGTTTATCCCAATCATGGTACATAGATCTCATATTAAAGAGGTTTAATATGAAGGCTAGTAAGAGAGGTTACTTGCCTGCAAGTCATGGTATACGTCTCTCCAAAAAAATATGTCCTAAGACATTAGAGGAGAGAAAAAAGATGAATGAAATCTCTTATGCTTTGGCTATGGGATCAATTATATATGCCATGCTATGTACCAGGTCTGATGTAGTTTCTGCTTTGGGCATAGCTATTAGATTTCAAGCTAATCCTAAGGAGGATCATTAAAAAGCGGATGATAGCAAGTCGATATCAGGGTATGTGTTTATCCTAAATGATGGGGCAATGAGTTGGAAGAGCTCCAAGCAGCAGATAGTATCTGGCTAATTATTGAGGCAGAGTACATCACTGCTAGTGAAGCCATTAAGGAAGATGTCTGGATGAAAAAATTCATCATAGATTTAGGAGTCATTCCTAAGAATGAATGATCAGTGTCACTTTATTGTGATAACACTGGAGCCAATTACTGAGGCAGAGTACATCGCTGCTAGTGAAGCCATTAAGAAAATTGTCTGGATGAAAAAATTCATTATAGATTTAGGAGTCATTCCTAAGAATGAAGGACCAGTGTCACTCTATCGTGACAACACTGGAGCCATTATTCAAGCAAAGGAACCTAGGTCTCATTATAGATCCAAGCACATCCTCAAACGCTTCCATCTCGTTAGAGACAAGATGTCATCCTTGAATGAGTAGATAGAAAGAACAATATAACAGACCCATTCACTAAGGCTATATCAAAGTAGCTATATAATCACCATCTTAATTGTATGAGATATAAAGGTGATTGGCTTTAGTGCAAGTGAGAGATTGAAAGAAGAGTGCCCTATAAGCCAATCGCAAGTGTGTTGCGATGGAACTTTTCTTTATAATTTTTCAACTCATGAAATGATATTTATTATTTAAGATATTGATTCATCATATTAGCTGCATCTTATTATGTCTAAGATTATGATGAACCCCAAAGATTAAGACAATGATTTTAGGAGACATGAATGGGTCATGCTAGTGAGACCTAAAATCCTAAAATCCTAATCTTAAATATTTTTGATCGTAGGAGCATTAAGTCAGGGATCAATGTTTCGGATAGATTGGCACATCCTATGTATGCTCGATAAAAAGGGTGGCATATCTCACTAGCCACTTGTATGGGATACTAATATAAGGATGTGAATGCTCATTTAAAAAAAGAGTCCACTGAATTGACTCGATGAAAGAGAATATCTTATGAAAGCCTCACTTGCATGTCAAAGATGGTTCTCTAAGTGAGAGTTGTGCAAGTTATCCTTAGACTTGAGACCACCATAAAATCTTATGCACATGAACTCATATTTTGGTTCACACCCAAGCATGGCATTAAGACATGTACGGGGTGTTCTGGATATGGTAGAGTGTATATGAAGGTTGTGAGTAGGTCAACATAGAATCGATCATTTCTAGTAAGAGGAGATTGCATCCTGTATATTCTTAATCCTAGATGACTTGAAAAAAGTCTTTTGGCCAAAAGCAGAAAGAAGATTAAAAATTTTTTTTAATACTTCTTCATTGGAGTCATCATTGGTTAATTGAGAATTGATATGAATATGTGTTTGAGTTTGACATGATTTCATACTCATGAATATATTCAAGATGCAAGGATGATCGAAGGATTGAATTATATGGTAACTTGCCATTGAAGGATATATTTGATATTTTTATCAAAATTTTACATCTTCTGGATAGTCATGATATATTGCTAGACCTTAATCTTAACTTATAGGTTTTTAATCAAATTAAAGAATTTAATTCGATCATCAATTAGAAAGGATTATAATTGTTGAACTCGGATTAGCTCGATTGGACCTAAATTGATTAGATTGAAATCTAATCAAATTTGGTCAACTTGCACCCAGACCTACTACTAGCTATATGTGGAACCCAATGAGTCACACATATATATAAATTGGTCAAGGATCCTTTTGAAAAAGATTGATTAGAATTTTGGATTCAATCAGGGCTCCGGTAAGCATGCTAGCACGTGTGGAACCCTTGCTCCTTTGGAGGTCAATTTGGTCTCATCCCTTGCTAATTAGCTAGCCCAATTTAGTGGATATTTGGGTCAAGTCATGCCACCTAGAAGCAATCCAAATTGATATGCCACATCCTATTTTAACACCAATTATGAAGAGTCCAAGTTGTGAAGGACTCTTGGTGAAAAACAGGTTCTGCGTACAAGTATTGGCGTAGGCAGAAGAAAAGAGTCTTTTTGGTATGGCATTAAGATACATGGTATAGCCCATATCACCCTCCATCCTCTGGTGCACATCTCAAATCATGAGATGTATTTTTTCTAGAATTTTTGGGGTAGAGAAAAATTAGAAAAAGGAAGGAAGTCTCACCCACGTTCGCAAAGCATTGCATCTCTCTGAGATTTGGATAGTCCTTGTCTTCATCAAATGCTTTGGAAATTGAATAATTTTTAGTGATAATATTTCAGATTTGACAAAATATTTTTGATAATTTTTTTGGAATTTTTTCAAACATATCTGGATGCTAAACAGATGCCATAAGTTCCTCCTCATGCCTGCATGCATGGTGGTCAAACTCTATGTGAAAGGATGTGAGAACACATCCATTTGTGAGAATTTTTATCCACTCATTATATGTTCTAGAATTACAATTGAATCCTCTATCCACATAAATTTTTAAAGATTTTTTTGATTTGAGAAGGGATACAAAAATATCCTTTCGCTAGTCATACGTGCAAAGCAGGATGCTGATCGACGTATCATTGATAAGAGTCCTTCTGTTTGAAGAAACTCTTATCTTTGATAATCAGATCAGATAGTCCTCTTGGATGAGGTGCATCCCTCTCTTTTGGCATCTTTTTAGTGGCTATAAATTGGTTGGGGCACTGGGTGTCCGAGGTAATTTCAGAAAGAGTTTTCAATTTTATCTCCATTGCTCTCTTTTCTTTCTTACAACCTATCTTAGTTTTAGGATAAGATTTTGGGATCTAAGACAAAACCATATCTGGTCCTAACAAGAGTTGTGAGGGTCCTAAAGAAGGAGGATCAAAAATCCAGAGGAGGTTCTGAGAGGGTGGAGTCAGTTTCTTGGAGAAACCTGACCGATATGAAGCTAGTTGAGTTCTAGTGACTAGAACTCTTGAAGCAACATGAAGGATGCTGTCCTTGGTTCAATTTCTGTGTGGATCACCAATGGAGGATGGACACTTAGACACCTTGTGAAAATTAGGATTAGCACTACAGATATTCTTCTTTTCCTAATTTATATTTATTGTACTTTGATTATTATAGTCAAGGATTTCTGGGCATTGGGATTTCTGGTACATCGGGTATTTTGAATAAAAATTTTAAACATCTAACCCTTCCGCTACACCATTGGAACCCATCACCTTAGACCTGAGGTCACTATGGTACCTTGTGTACTTGGATCTATATTTTGGTTCACTATCTAACTGGATTCTCTGATCCTTATGTGGGATATTTTGAATATGGTGAAGTATGCATGAAGGTTGTGAGTGATCAATAAGGGATCAGTCACTCCTAATAAGGGGAGTGAATATCCTATGTAATCTCATAGGTCGTTGATTTGGAAGTCTTTGGCCAAAGCAAGATGATAATTAGAAAAAATTTTTAATGTATCATCAACTGAATCATCACCTTCTAATCAAGATATATAATGATAAGTGATTGAATTGACATATTTTCATATCCACAGCTCATCTGGGATATTGTTTGACTGAAAGATTGAATTACACAGGAACTTGCCACTGAAAGATATTTTAGTAATTTTTTATCAAAATTTTAAATCTTCGAGATAGTCATGACATATTGCTAGACGTCAACTTGACTTAGAGATTTGTTAGAATTAAAAGAGTTTAATTCTAAAGTCAATTTAGAAGAGTCCAAGTTGATTGGAACTCTTCGGGTGACCTAATCTCATCGGATTAGGATTACGTCGAAAGTCTTGATCCACTACTGGCTAGATTTGAAACCCAATGGGTCACACACTTTGAAATTTGATCTTGATCTGATCTAATTAGAGTTTAATATAAATTCTATGGGTTAATTTGATATGCTAGCATTTTGTATTAACCCAAGTTTTCAAATTGGTTTAGATCAAATTGTTTGAGCTAACCTAGACCAGTTGCCTTTGATCCAATGGGATTGGGTCAATTTAAACTGGTCAACCTAGACCAATTTCAAGTAGATAAAGACTTCTCTATTTTCCCTAGAACCTACACATAAAAATAAATGCCGCCCCCCTTATTTTGGCATGTGAAGTTAAGAGTCCTTCTTAATGAAGGCTCTTAACTAACACGCATTGCCTTAAATTCCTGATCAGAAATCCTATGTTTAGTTGCCAAAATTTATTGAATTTTTTATGACATTTAGAAAAATAAGAGTCCTTCTAGTTCAAGTAATTAGATCATCAAAAATTTACTTGATAAATTTATTTGGCATGTGGGAAGTTGGAGCACCAAAGGTTGGCACCCTTTCATCCCATGAGAAGTCCCTTGATCCCCTATTTATAGGGGACACCCCACATAGCTTCTTGCTATGATTTTTAGCTAAAACTAACAATAGGGATGTGGTAAATATAGAAAAAAATTTTAAAAAATTTTTAAAAAAAAATTTTGAGTGGCAAAAGTTCTACAAGGGTGGTGAGATTTTCAGCAAGTGTTTATTGAGTGCCCTAGGATTTGGTTTTTTCATATGTTGGAGCCAAAATCCAAATTCTAAATTGTATGACATCTAAATAGTATCTTTTTGGTATCATTCTGGTGGTAAGATCGAAAGTAATTGGGCTTTGGTGTGATCATGATGCAAGTTCGAAGCCGGTAGTGTTCTTGAGAAGACAAGGCTGCGACAGCACACCGATTGGGAAGGACCTTAGCCATCTTCCGTATGGATCATCATTGGAGGACTTCTACCTTGGGATCTTATGAAGAATACCAGCATACTATTTTTTATTTTGGTGAAAGTATAAAATTCTATCTCTATGCATGCTTGTTTTTGCTTTGATCGATATCGGCAAGGTGATTTTAGGGTTTGGATTTCGACTCGGTAGTTTTATTTGATAAAGCTACTATTTGTATGATTTTAAAATTTTGATAATCACTTTCTACTGTGTGATCGAAACCCAACAAAAGTCTCAGTATCTAAGAGTTTTGAGATGATAAATCGAAGATGGGTATATGATACTATACTGATTGGCTTTAGTCTAAGTAGGAGTTGTTGGAAAATGTGTCCTAAAGCCAATCATTTGACGATTGTGCTAATTATAATTATATATAAATTAATAAATAATAAAAAAATATTTGATCTTTTTTATCACAAGGTTACATCTTTTAACGAACTCCTATATTATGATGAAGTCCTTAGAACTACTTAAATCGATAAAGGAGGATTTATCGTGTAATCCTTAAATTGGTTTACGACCAAATGATATACTATTATTAGGATGATAGCGATATCAAATGTAGATCATTGTGTGCCATATGCGTTGGTTGTCCTTATAACCAAATGGTGTGGAGATACTAGTATGGTATGCAAGTGAGATGTAGAAGTATATTTCATTGAACGTGACCAACTTCAGAGCACTCTACGGTTAAGAATAGCTCGCGAAGGGTATGGGTATAAGTGTCCTTCCGATCTGAGATCACCATGATGACTTGCAAACAACTCGCTGTACTTTGGTGCAAAACTAACTAAGTTTCTAAGTCAGGATCGGAAGGTTTTTGGATGCAGTCAAGTACTTGTCAAGTCGGTGCATGAGTCAAGCCGAAATTGATCCCTCTGAATTAGTAAGAGTTAATGTATCAACGTATTTCAATTTAGCAAAATCTGGATCCGAATAATTTATGTGATGGATTTGAAAGATTGCAATATAATATGGATGACTTATCTAGGATTGATAGTTAAATCCTAGGTAGTTCTTGAGCATTAGGGTCAAAGGGATGAATTATATGGTAATATACACCAGTGATTCTTGAATGTTACTTCGCCATCATTCGATCTATCCGGATGTCGGATCACCATTACTAGATAGTTACATTGATTGGTTTAAAAATATGTTCCTATACTATTGACTTAGGATTTGAACCTATGGGGTCACACTCAAAAGAAGTTTTTGACTGATCATGTGGCTGATCAATGATTGAGAATTGTTCAAGGGCTTAATCGTCAATTCGATTGATGATTAACCTTATATAAAAATTATAATAAATTTATTTATCAAGTGTTAGTAAATTAATAAAAAATTAATTAACAATTAGATTGCTAATTAGCTCAATTTGATTGAGCAAAAAAAATTAAATAAAATCTAATTGAATTAGATTCAATTAGGTTTGTCCGATTAGGTTATGAGATGACCTAACGCTAAGAGAGAATTATCCCTGATTTGATCAGGACTTTGGTTCAATCAATTTTTAATTTGATTAAAATTTGATTAAAAAATTATTAACCTAATTAGATTGGATTTCATCTATTTTATTTGGACTAAACCAAATGTGATTTGGTTTGGATTCAAATAAAAAAATTAAGAGTCCATATAGGATTGGACTCCCCTTCCCTTGTGCCTCCCACTTTGCATGCATTCTTCTTCATGCACAAAATTGTTTTGCATGATATCTTTTCACACCAAAGAGTTCTTCTCCCTCTCTATCTTATATCCAAATCTTATTTGGTTTTGATAAAAGGAAGGTTTTGAAATTAGATTTTGAAACATTCCTTATTAAGAGAGTTTGTTCAAAACATTCCTTATCCAAATCACTCCATACGCCATCCCTTTTATTCTCTTTCTTTTGTGTGACTTTTTGAGGGAATTTTTTATGTGGGAAATCAGATAATGATCTGATTCACCATGAAAAATTATGAGAAGGAGTGTTCTATATTTTTTCTTGGGGTATGGAATTTGTGGAAGGGTGACACATCTTGATAGATTCCAAGATCCTTCAGACTCTTCATCCCTTCCTCATTACATACCAATAAAAGGGGTTTTATTTTTTGTTTTGAGCATGTAAGAAAGAAGAGAGAGAGCTCTTCATGGTGAGAGGGGTCTTGGGCATGGTTTCATAGCGTGAAAGAAGAGGAGAGTCCTTTTCTATTGGGTTAGCACAAAACTTGATTTTTAGGATTTTAGTCCTCGGGGTTTGGGAAGAGAGAAAAAAATAACAGTAAAATTATTTTCTTCACCATCTTTCTTCCACCTCTTCATCTCCTCCAGAAGTCCATCTTCAATCTTTGAAAAAATTTTAGAGATTTGAAAAAAAGATTCAGATCAGTCAAGAAAAAGGTCTTCACTCAAACTAGCATTCTCGAGAAGATCGATCAGATCAGAGCTTCGAGTGGACTTTTCATAGAGGTTGGACATATGTGCAGCTATGAGCAACCAGTAAGGATCATCTCTATTATATCTCTCAGTAATGATGATCGTCGATCCATACTTAGATATCGAGTTCTGAACTCAGATAGAAGTAGATCTGATCTACTACTTACATCCATGCATGTAGATTTTATCATATGATTATTTCAGATTTTATATGCAACATATCATATCATAAATCCTAGAGTAGGTTGATTTGATGATTAGATCATATGTATATTAGATTAATATGATTAATCTAGTTATCTTCTACTATATTTTATTTTAAAAAAAAAATAAAATATATGCATAAAATCACCTACGTTCACCAACACCATGATCTTCATCATGGTATCATTGAAACTCTTTTTAATAGATCAGAATGATTCTACTCTAACTTAATAAGGATCGTCGATCCTAAACAACTCTAGTGATCTCTCACAATCCATCAGCGATATCTAGTAGTATGTAGTGGCAACCCAGTAGAATTGAAAAAGAACTACAAGGTGTAGTTTCATGTGATTCAGTCTCTCAATGGTGAGTCTCGACTAGATGGCAGATCATGGATAAATTATCAAATCTTATCATCAATCATATGATAGATTTGATCAGCTCAAATTCAATTATAATTTTTATAAAAATTTCTTTCCATCAATCATACTGCTATGGCCATAGACTTATGAACTTAGCCTCTCAAATTTTATAGGACTACTCTTTTCTATCAAGATCAATAGATTCCATCTAGATGCACATCTTGCTCCTATAGTGGACCAACTATCATCAATATCCACTACAAAAACTCAAAGAGATCAAATTTATATATCAGTCAAACTCCAGTAGCCTCACTGTGATCAATCATGCCATCGCAGATCAAAGAACTATTCACACAACTACAGCATCAAGATATTCCCTGATGATCGAGTAGAAATCCATGTGATCTCTTGTATGGTCATGCTTAGTATTAGTTATTCTCTAACAACTACCCACACTCATCACTCAATATCTCTACAATGTAGACCAGAGAATCATCTAATCTGAAGAAAATGATCAGTGCATCAATCTATTTGGATCAATCACCATCTTCATGATGATACTATGATTGAAAGTAATTTAGAAATTAATTATACATACCTCTAATTCTCAACACCTAGAGAATACATATCATAAGTATTAATTTTATGAATGATTCAAGGATACATCATACTTGAATGAAAATAAAACTTATGCTTTTATTGATCAAATCAATATTTTAAGTACAAAATTATGCCCTAGAGTTATTACAATGTGTTAACCAAATTAGCTTCTAGGACATACATCTAACAACTCTCATTTGGACTAAAATCAATTGGCCACTAATCTAAGTCCCATCTTCTCAAGATGGACTTCCATCTTTGGCTGGCTCAATTGCTTTGTCAGTGGATCTGTCACATTGTCCATAGAGTCTATTCTTCGCACCTCGACATATTTCTTTTCGAGGTAGTCACGTATACTATGGAACCACCGCTCGATGTGCTTTGATTTTTGATGAGACCTCACTCCTTAGCAAGTGCTATGGCTCCGTTGTTATCACAATATAGTGGTATGGCATCTGATGTCATTATCTTAAGCTCCACGATGAAATTTTTGAACTAGAAGCCTTCCTTTGTAGCATTTGAAGCAGCGACATACTCAGCTTCTATGGTCAAATTCATGATGATGGGTTGCTTGGAACTCTTCTACCTAACTCATTACCATTGCATTGTTGGAAATTATATCCTAAAGTTAATCGTTAGTCTGTTAACAGTTGAGCTTATTATTGCAATTGTATATGAATTATTGAATTAATAAATATTATTTAGTTTTTTCGTTACTGTGTACATCTTATTTTGAACTCATGTTATGTGATGAAGTTCTTAGGACTATTTGATTTGATATAGGAGGATATATCACTTAGTCTTTAAACCTTAAGTTTATGATCAAATGATATACTATTATTAGGATGATGGTTATATCAAGTATAGATCATTGTGTGCCATGTACGTTGGTTGTCCTCTTAACCAAAAAGTATGAAGACACTGGAATGGCATGCAAGTGAGATGTAAGAGTATATCTCACTGAACGTGACTAACTGTTGAGCACTCTATTATCAAGAGTAGCTCATGAAGGATATGGGTATAAGTGTCCTTCCGACCTGAGATCACCATGGTGACTTGCAAAAAAAAAAAAAGAAAAAGAGAAAGGAGAAGAAAAGTTCCCCACAAGGAGGAGCCCAATTTTATTGATTGAATGCCTCTTAAAGATAAAAGGAAAAAGAAAAATTACAGTGAAAGAAAAATACAAAGTCAGAGGTCTCAGACCTTCGAAGCAGGAGTTAGGGAGCCCAGTGTTCTTGGAAGGGGGAATGCGGTGGCAGTGGCAGTAGGAGAGGGCCCGGCTTCTTCTTCAGATGCCTCATCCAAGAAGCTGAAGTCGAGCTTGGGAAATTTTTTGACCATCTTCTCTTGGCAGAGCTTGAATCCTTTGATGAATGCATCTTGGCCGAACTTGACGTTCAGATCCCTCATTTCAGCAGAGGCCTTGAACTCCTCCACCGCTTGGATCCTGGCCTCCGAGATTAGAACCAAAATCTACTCCATCAAATTTGCGACCTCGGCCTCTGCCTTCCTCACCATCTCCTCCGAGGCCTGCTTTTCTTTCTCAAGGGCCTCTTGGAGATTGGCTACCTCGGCAGCCTTTTCCTTGAGGCGGGCGGCCTCGGCCCGACGGCCCTCCTCCACCAGGATAGCATCCCTCCTCACCTTGTTCATCGCCTCGATGTTGGCGAGGAGCTGGTGCCTGATCTGCAAGGGCGGTCGGGAAGTCAGAATAAAAGTTGAGAAGTTAATTGAATGAAGGAGCGAGGGGAAGGAGGAAAGTGAATCTGCTTACCTCGAGAAAGGACCCTAGAGAGTCCAAATCCGCTGTTCAGGATCGGCGCGAACGATCCTCTGGTCGACTTCGGGCAGGACGCACCCATCGACCAGTCACTTTATCAGGTCCCTATCATTAAAGGGATTCTCCACCGGCTCTTCCTCGGAGCCGTGGGATTCTTCGATGGCGGCTCGACGGCTGCTGACCCTGCCGGCCACCGTCTTCTTTCTCCTCCCCCTCTCAACCCTTGGTACCTCCTCGAAGCGGGCCCCCGAAGCGGGAACCTCGGCGGGAGAACTCCTCGAAGAGGCTCGGGGAACTGGGGGCTCGGTGTCTGAAGGAACATCGACCGTGAGGGCCGCTTGGACAGGCGTGGCCAAGCTCATCTCCTCCGTTCTAGCCTTCTTTGCCGACCCGAAGGCCGCAGCGCCTTTTCTTTTGTGAACCTTGAGGCCCCTGGCAAGCATCAGTGCTGCTTCGACATCCATTCCTAAAAAAAAAAAAAGAAAAAAAAGAAAGAAAAAAGAGATCAGCAACAGAGTGAAAAAAAGAAGAGGTGATGTGCAGTTAAAAAAAAAAAGAAAAAAAGAAGGGGGGAAGAGAAGAAGAAGAGAAGAAGAAAAGAAGAAGAAAGGAAAGATGAAATACTCGCAGGATCCAGGGGACTCAAGCCGATGTTGAACAGAAATTGCTCCTTCAGAAGGTTGGGAAGGGAAGGAGTTGGATAACTAAGAAGCTTTCGGGCGGCCTGAAGGTCATCCTCCCCCAGGCTAGGAGCCCGACGGACAGAGTCCCTCAGGGAGCCCCAAGGGGGCAATCCCAGCTTTAAGGTCGGACATTGGACGTAGAGGTACTTCTCCTTCCAGTTATGGATAGAAGAGGGAGCACCTTTCAGCAACTCCTTCTTACCGAACTGGGGGGAGAAGTACCACCAGTCCTTTGCCGAGGGGTGGTGCTTGAAGGTGTAAAAATACCTAAACAAAGGAAGAGATGGCTGAACTTCGACTACGTGGCAAAGGGAGAGGAACCCTATCAAAAATCTAAAGGAGTTCGGTGCGACTGAAGCTAAAGAAATGACTAGAAAATGGAAAAGAGCGACGACGAAGGATGGAAGCGGGAGCCAGAGCACAGCACGGAAGGCCTCCTAGTACAGGCAGAAACGGCCAAGTGGGGGGGTGCTAGCCTGGTCGGCAGGACCAGAAAGCTCCAGATCGTACTTCGGAGGAACTCCATAATGAACCTTTATCAGTAGAAGTTCGTCCGGAGTCAGAGAATAGGGGATGGCGTCTGGCGCAAAAACTAGACGAGGCCCAGCCCTAGATATAGGTTCGTCTACAGCATGAGGGTTCTGAGGGACTGAGGCAGACGAACTCCTGGAACCGCTAGAGACGGAGGTGCCAGAAGACATTTCAAGCAAGAACCCTAAAAATCCTGGAGAGATCAGGCGAAATAAGAGGTGAAAGGTTCGTGGGGGACCAAACAAGTGGAATGCGGTAGAAGAAAAATGGAGAAGAAGGAGCACCTAGATGGCAAGAGAAGGAGCGAAAGTTCAAGAACTAACCTAAGTCGCTCTGAGGGATGCAGAGGTGCAGGGACAGGGATGACTCGAAGAACACCTAGGGCCAAAATGGATGCCAAGGAAGGTCAGAGCTCTCAGAGAGAAGGCGGGCACCAACAGGACTTTCAAGCAGAATGAAACTCCTGGAGGCAGAAGGGCGGGTTTAAATAGACCCTGAGATCTGGTGCTATAATGATCGTGGATCTCCCCAGGCCGACCCATGTTCGCCACGTGTCTCACTCACCACAGCAAGCGGCTAAAAGCGGCTGACAGCTGGCAAGGCCATTATTGCACCGTACCTAGAGCAATGCTCCAGCGAAAATTTCGAAAAGTCTCTTCGGATCGCTCCGATTTGAAAAGACTCCGGCATGCACACATTAAATGCCAGAATATCTGAGGGCAATCGCGCACAGGATTCAAGGGAGCAACTTCGGCCGTGAGAATTTCTCTATACTTTCTTCATTCGAAACTCAAACTCGAAAGTAGGGAGACTGGTGTTGGGTACAAAATACCCCCCAGCCGAAGTTCGTATCAGGAGTGACCCTCCCGGGACTCGACCGGCGTCCGACCTTGGGCGACATATTTTCGAACCTCTCCGACGGTTGAGCTTCCGCAACATTCCCAAGTTCTGCTGACGGATAAACTCCCATAGCTTCTTTCGCAAGTGTCGACTAGGTTCCCCCGACGGATGAACCCCTGCCGCATCTCCCGAACTTCTCCAACGATAAGCTTCTTCAGTCATCTATCAGGCTGCTCCAAGTGCTCTCGGGATTCTACTGTCGGCGACCTCCTACAAGGGTCAACCGTTCTCCAGGCCTCTTCCAGATTTTTTCCCAATAGGATTCGATCGACTCTAATCCGAATTTCTTCCAGAATTTTGTCAGTTCGTCAGTGGCCGAACTTTTCCAACAGCAGATCTCCATGACGGACAGACTCCATCCAAGTTTCTATGACGGTCGATCGCCTTTCGGATTTCATCCGAGCTCCTACGGGAGCCGGACTCCTTCCCTGAGCTCCTATTGCAGGTAGGCCTCATCCAGATTCTGACAAGGATCGAACTCCAAGCCCCCACCACAAGCGATCTACTCCAAACTTCTACTACAAGCGATCTACTCTGAGCTACCACTACAAGTGGTCTACTTCGAATTTCTACTACGAGCAGTCCAAGTCGGATTTCTACTGTAAGCCTCCACCTGAGCTTCTATTGTGAATGAATTCCTTTCGAACTTCTATTGCAGGCGGGCTTCGGTCGAGCTTCCTCGACAAATGATCCCCATCCAGACTTCTACGGGAACCAGACTCCGATCGAACTTCTGTAGTGGACAGATTCTGGATGAACTCCTACGCCACACGGACTCCAGCAGCCGAACCCCTCTAGCGGGTGAACCTCTCCAGCACCATCCAACATCCACTACCGGTCGATCTTCTGCCAGATTCTGCATGAAACTGAACTTCATCCACAGGAAGCCCCTGACCGAGCTTCTACAATAGATGACCTTCGCCTGCAACACTAGCGCCCAAGGCACCCAACGGTAGAAGGCTCGCCAGCAACATCTGAGCTCCTCTTAGATGGAGAACTACCTCTCTCCACCAGACACCCCAACTGAGCTTCGATCGACAGGCCTGGACTCCCTGGTAGGCCACAGTAATGGCCATGACTCTGCTCCACTTCCTGCAACGGATCTCATGCGGCTCCATCATGCTCTGGTGAGTCACGACAACGGACATCACCCCACTCTCTACAACAGGCTCCACGTGGCAGGCCACGGTGATGGCCACGACTCCACTCCACTACTCTCCGTAACAAACTCCTCATGGCCCCGAACGGCTCGCTGCCAGGCGGCTACAGACATCGCTGTCAATCTGTTACGCCCTCCGCCTATAAAAAGGGACCCCCAGATACGTTATTCCTTAAGCTCTAATCCCTATCTCAAAACTCTGCTAAAAAATTTCCATTTGAGCACTCCATTCTTGTTGAGGTAAAAAACTGACTTGAGCATCGGAGGGTCTTGTCGGAGCACCCCCAACTCCGGTTTAGACTTTCTTTGCAGGTCCTGGCGGTGACCGCGACTCCCTCGACTCCAGCTTCTCCGACACCGATGGATTTTTGCACCAACAATTTCCATATCCATAACCATTTCGGGATGTTGTGTGATCGAAGGATTGAATTGTATGGTAACTCATCATAGAAGGATAATTTTGATATTTTTACTAAATTTTAAATCTTTCAGATAGTCATGACACAATGCGAGACATCAATCATGACTTATAGACTCGATAGAATTAAAAAAATTTATTAGAAAGAGTCATAGTTGATTGAGACTCTTGAGCTGATCTAATCCAATCAGATTAGGATTTCGTCGAGAGTTTGGTCCACTACTGGCTAGATTTGGAATCCAATGGATCACACACAATAGGAGTTTGATCTTGATCCAATCAATTTGAATTTATTATAAATTCAATGGGTTAATTAAATTGCTAGCACATGAATTAACCCAAGTTTCCAATTAGGTTCAATGCAAAGATGTTTGTGCTAACCTAGTCTTGTTGCCTTGACCTAATGTGATTAGGTTTGAACCATCTAATTTATTTAGTAGGTTTTATCTAATTTTATGAAAGTGTTCCACATCAAACTAGCCTCCTCCATGTCAAGCCACATGCCCAAATTTATTTGACACCCCATTTAATTTGGCATTGGAGAAGAGGAGTCCTTCTCCTTTACTCCTCTTAAATTTCTTACCAAAGTTTTTCATGCATTTATTAATCCCACACATCATCTGATGTCCATTGGGATTTTTAGGCATAGAATAGTTAGGAGAGTCCTTCTCTTGGAAGGAAATTGAATGCCAAAATAGATGGGATGCCTCCATATATTTGGTATTTATGGAAGAGTCTTAAATGTTAAGAACTCTTGATTTCTTCCTTTCATTGCACGCGTTCTCTTATTCCCACGCACCATATGATGGCCTTTGGGATATGTTGGTGTGAAAGAATATAGAGAGTCCTTCTCTTGGAAGGAACTCCATGCCAAATATTAGAAGGGATGCCCATGTTTTGTGCATTGAATGTGGAAGAGTCCACCTTGTCATGGACTCTTTAATTCCACGTGTTCTCCCTTTCCACGCGCCATATTACAGTATTTAAATTTTTTTCTAGTAGAGAAAGAGTCCTTCTACTTGTAAAACACTTCTTTTTCCATGCCATATTCATTGGGTTTACACAATAAAAATTAATATATGCGTGTAATGTTGTTGGGACGCCAAGAGTTGGCGCCCCTTGGTGTCATGTGTGGCGCCCCTTCATCCCTTATATAAGAGGCACCACATATGGCATAAAAATTATCTAAAAATAGCTTTGGATGTGGAATTAGATGAGGATGTGATATAAAAAATCTGAAGTGAAAATAAAAAAAGAAAAGGAAAGGAAAAATAGAAAGAAAGAGAGGAAGAAAAAAAGAAAGTATGAGATACTTATCCTAAAATCAGATTGTTCATGTGTTGAACATAAAATATGATTATAGTATGGTTTGATACTTTGAAAAAAGATTTCTAGAGTAGTCCTAGTGGAGGTCATGAAGGCATACAAGCAATGGTGTATCAAGTTCTTGCAAAAGACTATTGGCAACGCACTTAAGAAGAAGGCTACAGCACCATGACGAGTTGGGAAGGGCCCTGATCAATCCTGTGTGAATCACCATTGGAGGGCTTCTGCTTTGGAGTCTTGTAGAGATCATAAAATCATTAGTTCATGGTCTTTATGGTGGTATATAACTTCTGGTCTTCTTCTTATATGCTTGATTTTGTGATTTGATTGTAATCATCAAGGGGTTCCTTGGGTTTTTTGAGTTTTGATGGTTGTGTTTAAATGTTAAATCTTGTTTTCATTATTGTATGCATGTTAAAAAAATTTTAAAATCTATATTCTACTGTGTCACCAAAATCTAACAGTGGTATCAGAGCCATCCTTGATAGATTCAGTCAAATTCTATGTTATTTTTATGATATGGACTAGATCCAGTTCGAACTATGTCAAAATCAATTTTTCTGATTGATGTTTTGTTGATGATTTTGATATATTTTTATTTTTGATAAAGTATTATTGATTCATGATCAAACCTTGGATATGAAGTTCCATGGTTTACAGACTTGTGTGACAAGTTTAATTTAGATCCTATGATCTATTTTTTGATGGAATTGAAATTTAGTATATGTGATGCACGGGGGCCTTGGAATGCTACATATAGATATACATTGTCAAGGATTAAGGTTTTTATATTTGATGCATTTACTTAAGATCTAAGGGCTGACCACTATGTTATCGGGGACTCACCATTATGGGTCAACCATCTTGGTTGTTGTCCGAGGCATGCGTGGGGCCAAAAAATTTTGGTCATGAAAAGGATGCATCAGATATCAATTAGGGTTTTTACCAATGGATTGATTTAACTATAATTCATTATTCTAATATGATTAGAGTTTAATGATTATAGATTAAATAAAAATCATTATTCTAATTTGATTAGAAGCTAAGTTTAATTTTGGTTAATCAAATTTGTCATTTACCTAATATGATTAGGGTTTGAGTTATGGATGACAAAATCTGAGTTAACCTAATTGAATTAGGTTTAACCTAAGAATTGATCAACTCAACTTAAATAAATGACAAATGGTTAACTTAAAAGTTAACATTAGATCAAATGTTGATCCTGAATCGAAAATCCTAGATGGATCCTATGCCCATATAATTTGAATGTCATAACTGACATGTATTTGAATGATATCGTAATTGAAATAACATGAGTTATTTGTTATAATATTTTATAATTGTTATGAAATGTTATGTTGTTTTGTTATGGGCTATGGAACATCTATCTGATGGATATATGTATGCATGCTTACCTGTTAGTTGATTATATAATGCATTTGCAAGAGTTGCAATAAGGGCTGGGTGTCCTTGATGCATTATATTATCAGCTATCCCTCTCTTTTCTATATTCTCAACTGTTGATTTGGATTTTTATGTAGTGATGTAAAATTATAGAAAAGAAATTATTTAAAAATAGATTAAAATTATTTCATTCTATTTTAAATAAAAGATCAAGCATTCATGGTTGTCTTTATAGTGATGAAGACTAGACTACCAGACTTTTGGAGAGCAGAGGCGTATTAAGATTGACCATGAGATAGTTCAATCTATAATGCACTTAGGGTTAGACCCAAAGATTGCCTTGTGGCTCGGATGATTTTTTTTCAAAAGTCCATAACTATTTGTTTTCCTTAATATGCTCTTACATGCTAGTAGTTAGTATTTGAATTAACATTACATATGATGCATAATTAAATATTTTGGATGTGCATGAGACCTAAGTCCCTCAGTTAAATTATATTAAGTCTTAATGGCGAAGTGTTAAGAATACTACTCGTGCCTTCCTTCATGCTAAGTCACTATTACATCAAGAATCATAGTAGGCTAGTTGTGCTATCCACAAGACTTTCTGTAGAGACTGGCTTAATACTATCTTAGTGCATAATGAAGCTAATTATATTTAGCTCATACTAAGTCAATAGAGTATATCAAAAACTGCAGTGAGTTTGTTGTGCTATCCACAAAGCTTGCTATAGTGATTGGTATGATATTGACCTAGTGATGCTTATAGCATATTCTGATAGTGCTGCCTTATTGTGCTATCCACAAGGATAGTATTATTCAGATATGACCATATAGAATTGAAGGGTATGACTAAACTAAAATACTATAGTTTGTTATTCTATCCACAATGCTATAAGTATTTTAGAGGCAAAAGTTATGTTGAGAGTTGCATGAGATACAATTAGTAAAGAGTTACTTATCTTTGAACTTATAGGAGCTTGTTGTGCTATCCACAAGGCTTTTTATGAGAAATTGAGATCTCAATTCCACTAAAAAACTTCATGATAAGATTTTTTGATTCGTACTTGAGGGCTATAAAATTTATTAAAATAGTGGGAGACATAATTAGATAAAAATTTTCATCTAACTTGTGCATGTCATCATGAGTAGTCCTATTTATGTTCTTATATATATATTTGCATCTTTACATTCACTGCTTAGGATATTTTTTAAATTGATCGAATGTCATAGAATGGTTGAAAAATAGAAGGTGAAGAATATCTTCACTATAGGTATCTAATATCATTACAGCAATGATAAGATAAATTATAAGAATTATTTTACAAGCATGAAGCAATAGCAAGATGCAAAACTTGCATTTGCTAATAATTTATATGTGATATAAATTAATTATCATTGAGTATTTTAGCTTTAAAATTTTTAGGTATGTGATACCTAATATAGGTTCTTCTTATGCAAAGTGTTTGTTGGACCTATAAAGATGAGGTAAGGTGACTACTTGCCTTTTGGCACTAATGGATAGTCCGTTCATATTGAGGCTGTAGGAACCTATATAACCTTCTAGCAAGATTTAGAGACTAATAGACTATTGATATGAGCCTAAATTTATCAAAAATATTATTTCAAATCTTTTGCTATTGTAGCATAATTTTAAAATTAATGTTAAGAGTAAAAGTTACTTTGCATCTGGTAAACGTTGTGGCTATGGTTTTATTATAATAGTCTTATGTTTCAGTCACTCGATGATAATGTTCTTCATATTTATGAGAATAAGAAATAAATATATGATGATCACATATCTCAGGGCAAGCAAGATATTAGGTCTTGAACATATGGATGTTCAAAGATTAATAATATCTCGATCCAGAGTTGACACTTCATATGTGATATGATATATTTTTGCTTCAAAATATTATCATCTCTTTCTGAAGATATGTCTCAAAAATCACTGCATAAATTAGATACTATAAAAATCTATTACAAGCACTCGATATGAGATATAGAAAGGGCAAAAGGTAGGTTGCCCAACTCATGTGAAAAGGGTTGATGTACATAAGTTTGTGCTAGAATAGATTTTTATAAGTATATAGGTTATCCTAAAAGAATAGTATGTGACACTATTTCTACCATCCTTCTTGATAAAAGATATTTTGTCAGTAGGTATGCCACTCTTTAGATTTTTTTTTTTTAAAAAAAGGGACAGTGGGAGGATAATTGAACTTGAGAAGTTCAAGACTTATAAACTATCCTATCTTAACCTATGGAGTGTCCACAAGTTAATCCTCAACCAAATGTGCCTATAGATGAGGCACAACCATGATACACACCTCTTCACCGAAAGCTCAATCCAAGTGAGTAATGTACCACTCAAATATGGATTTGTCATTGAGAATAACTGTACACCATACATTATTGTGAATAATATTTTTTTGACCTATTCAGACATGTTATGAGTATAGACTCTGACAATTGGCCTGAAACCTTGACATCCAAAATCGACTCTCTGTACATCAACCAAGTGTGGACTACAGTTGAAGCACCTATGGGTATGACCTAACAGGTTGCTATCAGAAATATCTATTCAAATTCTTTCTATTGCCACACACTATCTAGAGAAGTAGTCTCTAGTGGGAGGGTAAATACTTTTATGAATTCAGATAGTTTATAAGGGGTGGGTACTTCTATTTTTGATGGGACAGTCAAAATATATGACTTTGTCAAGTATAGATAAACCTATGTGTGTGCAAGAAAATAAGTGGGATTTTCACTATCTTCTTGGTTATGTATGTGGGGACATACAGCATATTGGGAAGATAGTCCCGATAATGCACTTGGTCAATAACTTGCTTATCACAGAAGTTTTCATGGAAAAAGGATTTGGGTTAAGTATCCAATATATTTGACATCTATAGGGATAGATGTAAATGGATGCAGGGTTTGTTCCAGTCTAGGTACATAGAATTTAATATTGAAAGGGTTCAACATGAATGGGTGTAAAGATGTTTACTTCCCATACATTCAATATATCAAGCCTGATGTGAATTATGCCTTGTGTATAATCATTGATTTCGGACTAATCCATGATATGATCTTTTAAAAATTATGAAAAACATTCTCAAAGTACTTGAGAAGTACTAGAAGAATAGTGAATTGAAAAAGTTCCAAACAGCATTCTGTATTTGTTTCAGTTAAATATTGTTAGTAAAGATTGCTTAGGAAAGGTGCCTGATGAAGGGTTCATCATTAAGTTGGGTTTGATCTCACCGAGTACCCACGCACATCCTAGGCACTTTCACCTCATTTATGATATGATCATAAAATGAGCTAATATTAAAGAATAATATAATAAGACCAGTTCACTAAGCCATACATAGTAGCAGTGTAATCGTCATCTTGACTAGACGGATATCAGGTACAGGGGTGATTGGCTTTATGCAAGTGGGAGATTGAAAAAATAGTGTCTTATAAGCCAATTGCATGGAGATGTGATGGGATATTTCTTAATTATCTTCCTGCTCATTTGCATGATATTAGTTATTTTATTTATATGAGATATTATGTTTCATCATTTGCTGCATCATTTTTATATGATTATGATAAACCCATAGATTAGGGCAATAATTTTAGGGCCATGATGAGACCATGCCAGTGAGACCTAAAATCATGATAGCCCCAATCTAAGATATTTTCAGTCATTGGATCATTAAGTCAGAGATTGATGACTCTGGTAAGACTGGTACATCCTATGTATGCTCAACGAAGAGGGTGGTTGATCTCACAACCACTTATATGGTGACACTAATACAAGGATGTAGGTGCTCATTAGAGAATGAGTTCACTGAACAGACCCACAAAAGAATATTTGATGGGGCCTTACAGTATGTCAGCAAATGGTTCTTTAGTGGGAGTGGTGTATGTGATCCTTTGACCTGAGATCATCATGGTATCTTGTGTGCATGAATCCTTACTTTGGTTTATTCCCTAGCACACCACTTTGAGATGTGTGTGAGATATTCTAGGTATGACAAAGTGTGCATAGAGATTGTGAGTGGTCAACAAAGAATTGGTCACTCCTTGTAGGAGGAGAGAACATCCTATATGATCTCATAAGATGGTGACTCTGAGAGTCTCTGACCAGAGTAGGGATGAACAGTAGAAATAGTTTCTACTGGTTCATCAATCGATCATCATCATCAGATCGAGATACATATGGTTAGGTATCTGGGTTTGACATATTTTCATATCCATAGCTTTGTCAGAATATTGTATGATCGAAAGATTGAATTGCACAGTAACTAACCACGGAAGGATAATTTTGATATTTTCACTAAATTTTAAATCTTTCAGTAGTCATGACACGTTGCTAGACGTCAATCTTGACTTGTAGACTTGATAAAATTAAAAGAGTTTAATTCTAAAATCAATTAGAAAGAGTCTTAGTTGATTGGGACTCTTGAGCTGACCTAATCTAATTGGATTAGGATTTCGTCGAGAGTTTGGATCCACTGCTAGCTAGATTTGGAACCCAATGGGTCGCACATAATAAAAATTTGATCTTGATCCAATCAATTTGAATTTATTATAAATTTAATGATTAATTAAATTTTTAGCATATGAATTAACCCAAGTTTCCAATTGGATTCAGTGGAAAGGTGTTTGTGCTAACCTAGTCTTGTTGCCTTGACCTAATGTGATTAGGTTTAAACCATCTAATAATTTATTAGTTGGTTTTATCTGATTCTATGGAAGTATTTCATGTGGAACGAACCTCCTCTACATCAAGCCACATGCCCAAATTTATTTGACACCCCATTTAATTTGGCGTTGGAGAAGAGGAGTCCTTGTCCTTTACTCCTCTTAAATTTCTTACCAAAGTTTTCCATACGTTTATTAATCCCACGCATCATCTGATGTCCATTGGGATTTCTAGGCATGGAATAGGAAGGAGAGTCCTTCTCTTGGAAGGAAATTGAATGCCAAAATAGATGGGACACCTCCATATATTTGATATTTATGGAAGAGTCTTAAATGTTAAGTACTCTTGATTTATTCCTTTCATTGCACGCATTCTCTTATTCCCATGTGCCATATGATGGCCTTTGGGATATATTGGCATGAAAGAGGATGGAGAGTCCTTCTCTTAGAAGTTACTCCATGCCAAATATTAGAAGGGATGCCCATGTTTTGTGCGTTGAATGTGGAAGAGTCCACCTTGTCATGGACTCTTTAATTCCACGCGTTCTCCCTTTCCATGTGCCATATTACAGCGTTCAGATTTTTTTAAAGTAGAGGAAGAGCTTTTTATTGTAAAATACTTCTTTTTCTACACCATATTTATTGGGTTTACACGTTAAAAATTAATATATGCATGTAATGTTGTTGGGACGCCAAGAGTTGGCGCCCCTTGGTGTCATGTGTGGCGCCCCTTCATCCCTTGTATAAGGGGTGCCCCATATGACATAAAAATTATTCAAAAATAGCTTTGGATGTGGGATTAAATGAGAAAGTGATAGGAAAAATCTGAAGTAAAAATAAAAAAAAAATGAGAAGAAAAAATGGAAAGGAAGAGAGGAAGAAAAAAGGAAAGTATGAGATAGTTGTCCTAAAATCAGATTATTCATGTGTTGAACATAAAATCTGATTAGAGTATAGTTTGATACTTTAGAAAAATTTTTTTACAGTGGTTCTAGTGGAGATCATGAAGGCATACAAGAATAGTATATCATGTTTTTGCAAAGGACTATCGGCAGCGCATTTAGGAAGAAGGCTGCAGCACCATGACGAGTTGGGAAGGGCCCTGTCAATCCTGTGTGGATCACCATTAGAGGACT
This sequence comes from Elaeis guineensis, assembly GCF_000442705.2. Classification (NCBI taxonomy): domain Eukaryota; kingdom Viridiplantae; phylum Streptophyta; class Magnoliopsida; order Arecales; family Arecaceae; genus Elaeis; species Elaeis guineensis. The sequence goes on from NC_025994.2 coordinate 36,912,731, forward strand.
TCTACTTTGGAGTCTTGTAGAGATCTCAAAATTATTAGTTTGTGGTCTTCATGGGATATATGACTTCTGATCTTCTCCTCATATGCTTGATTTTGTGATTTGATTGTAATCATCAATGGGTTCCTTAGGTTTTTTGAGTTCCGATGGTTGTGTTTAAATGTTAAACCTTATTTTTATTATTATATGTATGTTAAAAAAATTTTAAAATTTTATTCCACTATATCGTCGAAGTCCAATAGTTAGATTAAAATCTCATTGATCTAGGGATTAATTCTTGATGGATATCAGGGAAGCTATTTGATAATAAGGCTTGATCCAATCAAGCCTATTATCCAATAGAGTTTGATCCAATCAAAATCTATATAAAATAATTGAATCCTATTCAACATAGATTTTAATTTGCATCCTTGAGATCAATTAAATAAGCTCTATTATTCAATAGGGATGCATCCAATCAATCCAAAATCAATCTAATTGAATCTAATTCAATTAGATGTAATCTAATCCCCATTGCTCAATCAAATTGAACCAATTAACAATCATATCATTAATTAATTTTTCTCTAATTTATCAATCATTAATAAATTATTTATTCCAATCTTTGCATAGGATTAATCATCAATCAAATTGATAATTAAACTCTTCAACGATTCATAATCATCGATCAACCATTTGATCAGACAGGTACTTCTATGTGTGTGACCCCATAGGTTCAAACCTAAGCCGGTAGTATAAAAATAATTTCTATACTAATCGATGTAACCATCTAGCAATGAGACTCGACGTCTGGATAGGTTGAATGTATGCCCAGAAATACTCTAGAATTCATGTGGATATAGTTACCATATAATTCATCCCTTTGATACTTGATGCTCAAGGATAACAAAGGATTAAATTGTCAACCCAGAAAGAGTGTCCACATTGTATCTCAACCTCAAAAATCCTATGACTCCTCACTAGGACTACTTTGGCCAAAGTTTTACTGAATTAAAATACAGTGACGTATCATCTTTAATTTTACTTGGAGCAGTCAATCCCATCTTGACTCGCACTCAGACTTCACAAGTACTTGATCGTATCCAAAAATCTTCCATCATCGAATTAGAAATTCAGATAGTCTGGTACCAAAGCACAGTGAGTTGCTTGCAAGTCACTGAGGCAGCCTCAGGTCCGAGGGACACTTATACCCATATCCCATCAGAGCAGTCTTTGACAGTAGAGTACTTCATAAGTGATCACGCTCAGTGAAATATACTCCTACATATCACCCGTATGCCATACCCGTGTCACCATATGTCTTGGTTAAGAGGATAACCAACCAATATGGCATACAATAACCTATACTCGATATAATTATCATTCTTGTAATTTTTTGTATCATTTGATCACGAGCAGAATTTAAGAATCACATGATAAAAATCTTCTTTTATCATTTTGATAGTAGTTCTAAGGACTTCATCATAATATATGAGTTCTATTTTGAAAGATGTATTCTTTATGATAAATCTGTCAGATAATATTTATCATTTTATAATTCATATACTTGTATGGAATATAATCATCTACAACCTAAATGATTGGCTTTAGGATATATGTTCCAACAACTCCCACTTGGACTAAAGCTAATCAGATCGGTATCAAATATCCATGTTCCATTTTAGATCATCGAACTCATTAGATCCGATTGCTCTAATCAATGGGTCGGTCAAGTTCTTCTTTCAGTCGATCTTCCTAAGGTCGATTTTATTTTGATTTTATCAAACAAGTTGATTGCAATACAGAAAGTGTTTGGTTCTTAGATAGGATATCAATTCTTTAGCTTGAGTTATGGCTCCAGTAGTGCTATCAATACAAAAGGATTGGACCATCAATAGAGGATGCCTCTCCAAGCTCACTAATAAACTTTCATAATCAAACAACTTCTTTATCAGCATCAAATACTGTAAAGAACTCCTCATCGTAAATAAAACTGGCTACTGACTATTGCATAGAACCTTTCCAACATGTCACTCCTCTTTTAGGATAAAAACATAATCTGACACAACTTTATCATTTTGATCTGACTAGAAATAGTAGGGTTTCAGGGTGGGCATGCACAGTGGAAACATATAGATTTCAAAATTTTAATAAAAAATCTTAAATATTAAATGCTTAAACCAGCATCTCCTTGATGATTAACAATCATATATAACATAAATTCAAGATTAAATTTAAGTTATAGAAGAATACCTGCAGCGCTAAATCCAAATTTCGGTAGAACCTCCACCAGGCATCCAAGTGTTCGCCCTCCAACGGTGATCCACATAGGGCTATGATCAGGACACCAACTCTTTGAGATGATTTCTCCTCTAAAATTCTCACTCTAAGAATTTTTTTGAGCACCAAGACCTCAAGACCCTCTTCCTCTTCTCCTAGCTTCCAATCCCCATCTTTTTTCTCTCCTTGTCTTCCTTAATTCTCTTCCTAGACTCTTGTCCTAAAATTAGACTTGTCCTTTTTATTTTGGACTTATCCTAACAAGAGAAGGAAGAGACTAATTGAACAATAGGGAGAGGATGTTAGAATGAAAGGAAGAATTGGAAATCTGAATGAATCCAATCCCCCGACGCATCCCCCTTTAAATACTTAGCGATGGGTTGCCTTCAAGAATTTTTTGTACCCCTTCCACGCGCCATCTCACATCCATCAGAAAATTTTATACCTCCTGATGAATTTCATGCCCATCTAGAAGTTTTTAACACATGACAATCATCGAAAAAAAATCCAAGAGATGGTTCATGCAGAAGGACTCTTCGAAATATTTTTCTCGATGATTTTCTGATGCATCATGCAGCTTCCCATGGCATAATTTTTTTCCACCACCCATCAATATAATTTTATCCTTCTAATGGCCAAAAATCAAGGAATTAACATGATAATGTTGTGGAAAAAAATTTAGATTAAGAAGTGTCGTGACAAATGGGTTAGAGTCCTTCACAAGTTGGACTCTTGGTCAGGCACATGGATCAGGCTGACAGGATTTCAAATTCAATAAATTTCCATGATTAAATCACAAAGAATTTTAACTTCAGAAAAATTCATCATGCTCAAAATAAAGTTAGAAATTATCAAAAAAATTATTTAATCATGGAACATAGGATAAGCTTGAGGATGAGGCATCCCATCTCATGGGATGCGAAAGCTATTTCTGCACACAAAAACTGCACCCACGCACAAGAAAAATTATTGACTCATGGAGACTTAGTTTCCTAGCTCCAAAGTTTTGGTACATGTAGCAAGGGCTAAACCAACTTAAAACAAAAATTTATTTGAATTAATTTGGCCTTAATTAGCCTAATCTAAAATCAATTTTAAACCCAATTTGAAACAAGGAGCTAGTTTTTTGCTATATGTGCTAGCATGTAAATTTTGCAAACATGATCTAATCCAATTAGACCCCTGATCATTACCCTTTGTGTATGACCCATTGGGTTCCACATCTAGCTAGCAATAGGTCTGAGTTCAAGTCAATTTGATTTGATTAGAATTTAATCTAACCGATCTAGATCCAATCGAACTAACCCGATTTCAGCAATTAGAATTCTTTCTAATTGGTGATTGAATTAAACTCCTTAATTTGATCAAACCCATAAGACAAGATTGACGTCTAGCAATGTATCATGTCTACCTAGAAGATATAAAATTTTTAATAGAAATACCAAAAATATCCTTCAGTGAAAAGTTACCATGCAATTTGATCCTGCGATCTCCCTGCACCCCGAATATGACTCTGGATATGGAATGATATCAAATCCAATATCATATTCATATTTCTCTAAATATTATATGATGATTTAATTAATAAAATATTGAAAACTCTTTCTAATTTTTATTCTACTTTGATCAAAGACTTTCTGAATCATCAATCGATTAGAACAAGTAGGAGCGATTTCCTCTTACCAGGAGTGATCGATTCTATGTTGACCTACTCAGAACCTCCATACACATTCTACCATATCTAGAACACCTCGTATATGACTAAATCATGAATGAGTATAAATCAAAAAATATGGATTCATGTATACAAGGTTCTATGGTAGTCTCAGGTCAAAGGATTACATGCACAACTCCCACTATAAGAAAATATCTCTTGACAGGTAAGTAAATTCCATAAGATGTTTCTTAAGTCAGATCAATTCAGTGAACTCATTCTTTAATGAGCACCCACTTCTTTGTATTAGTGTCTCACACAAGTGACATATGAGATCTGCCTCTCTCTCCATCGAGCATACATAGAAGGTGCTAATCTATCCAGAACATTGATTCCCTACTCAATGCTCCTATGACTAGGAATATTCTAAATCAGGATTTTTAGGATTTTAGGTCTTATAGGTATGATCTCATCATAACCCTAAACCCATTTTTTTGATTTATAGAGTTCATCATAATCATTATTAAAGTAAGATGCAGCATATGATGAAAAATATCTTTTATTATTTAAAGAGTCAATACATAAGTCTGGAAGATTACAAGAAAAATCCATCAAAATACAATTCTCGATTGGCTTGTAGGGCATATTCCTTTCAATCTCCCACTTGCACTAAAGCCAATCGCCCTTATATTTTATCCCCATACAATCGAGATGGCGATCGAACTGCTGCTATGGTAGAGCCTTAGTGAATGGGTTTGCTATGTTATTCTTTGTTTCTACTCATTCAATGACAACATCTTGTCTTTCGATTATTTCACGAACGAGATGGAAGCGTCTTAGAATGTGTTGGATTTATGATGAGACCTTGGTTCCTTTGCTTGAGCAACTGCTCCAGTATTATCACAGTAAAGTGGTACTGGATTCTTAATCTCAGGAATGACACCCAACTCAGTGATGAACTTCTTCATCCAGATAGCTTCTTTGACGGCTTCACTTGCAGCTATATAATTAGCCTCAGTGGTTGAGTCAGCTACAGTCTGCTGCTTGAAACTTTTTCAACTAACAGCTCCACCATTAAGAGTAAAGACATACTCTGAAGTGGACTTGCTATCATCAGGGTCTGATTGGAAACTAGAGTCAGAATAACTTTCTAGTTTTAAATCAGATCCTCCATACACCAGAAAAATATCTTTAGTCCTTCTTAGGTACTTAAGAATATTTTTCACTACTTTTCAATGATTTTCTCCTGGATCAGCCTGAAATCTACTAACTATGCCTAAGGCATAGGCAACATCAGGCCTAATACATAGCATAGTATACATGATCGACCCTACTGCCGAAGCATAGGGAATAGAACTCATTCTATTTCTCTCTTTCAGTTTTTAGGAGACATCCTTTTAGAGAGATGTATGCCTTGACTCATGGGTAAATAACCTCTTTTACTTCCATCCATGCTAAATCTCTTTAGCACTAAGTCTATATACCTGGATTGGGACAAGCCTAACATCCTCTTAGATCTATCCCTGTAGATCTTTATACCTAGTATCTAGGATACTTCACCCAAATTCTTCATAAAAAACTTACTTGATAGTCATGTCTTGATCGATTGTAACATTGAGATATCATTTCCAATAAGAAGTATGTCATCCACATATAAAACTAAGAAGACAATGGCACTCCCACTAGTCTTTTTGTATATACAAGGTTCATCCACATTTTTGATAAAGCCAAACTCTTTGATTGTAACATCAAATCGGATGTTCCAACTCCTCGAGGCCTGTTTTAATCCATAAATAGATTTCTTAAGCTTGCATACCTGATTTTCTCTTCCTTTTGAGACAAACCCTTCTGGCTGAGACATGTAAACCTCTTCCTCAAGATAACCATTAAGGAAGGGGTCTTTACATCCATTTGTCAAATCTCATAATCATGGTATGCTGCTATTGCAAGCATAATCCGTATAGATTTGAGCATGGCAATAGGTGAAAATATTTCATCATAATCAATATCCTATTTTTGCCTGAAACCTTTAGCTACTAATCTAGCTTTATAGGTTTCAACTTGGCCATCTGCTCCAATCTTTTTCTTATAGATCCATTTGCATCCAATAGGGGTCACACATTCTGGTGCATCAACCAAAGTCCACACTTGGTTGGAATACATGGAGTCCATTTTGGATTTCATAGCCTCTAGCCATTTGTCTGAGTTCCTTCTCATGATGGCTTCCGTATAGGTGATAGGTTCATTATTCTCAATGATGTGGGCTTCATTATTCTCAATAACAAATCCATACCTCATAGGTGCATTCCGCACCCTATCCGACCTTTGGAGAGGAGGTGTACTTTATGTTTGTACTTCATTAATGGATATTTTTGGTTGAGGATCATCTTGTGCTTGCATTTGTGGATCTTGAATTTCTCCAAGTTCATTTTTCTTTCCACTGCCTCTTTCTTGGATAAACTCTTTTTTTATAAAATTAGCATATTTACTGACAAACATCTTATGTTCGGTAGGATGGTAAAAGAGGTATCCTATACTCTCTTTAGGATAATCTACAAATAAGCATTTATCTGCCTTAGCACTCAGCTTATGTCCAAAATTTTTTTTAACATAAGCTGGACAGCCCCATATCTTAAGATACTTAAGATTAGGCTTCTTTCCTCTCCATATCTCATATGGAGTGCTTGGTATAGATTTTGAAGGTACTCTATTCAGGATATAAACAGCAGTTTCTAGGACATAACCCCAGAAAAAATTGGCAAATCTGTAAGGCACATCATGGACCGCACCATATCTAATAAAGTGCGATTTCTCCTTTTCGCTACACCATTTAGCTGTGGTGTATAAGGAGGGGTCCATTCTGAGAGAATTCTATTTTCTTTAAGATGATCTAAAAATTCATTGGATAAGTATTTTTTTCCTCGATCAGATCGAAGGATTTTAATATTTTTTTTCAGTTTGTTTCTCAACCATACTTTGATACTCTTTAAATTTATCAAAGGCTTCAGATTTGTGTTTCATAAGATACACATATCCAAACCTAGATAAATAATCAGTGAACATTATAAAATAAGAATATCCTCTTCTGACTTCTGTTGTCACAGGACCACATACATCAGTATGTACAAGTTCTAATAACTCACTTGTCCTTTCTCTATGTCCACTAAATGGAGTCTTAGTCATTTTTCCCATAAGACAAGATTCACAAGTACCTAATGATTCATAATCATAAGGATCAAAGAACTCTTCTTTGTATAACTTATTAATCAGTGTCTCACTTATATGACCAAGTTGACAATACCAAAGTAAAGTATTATTTAACTCTTCTCTCTTTCACTTTTTACTTTCATTAATATGAAAAACATTGTCATTAGATAGAATTAGAAGACCATTAGTAATAACTCCATGTCAAATAATTTCATTAGAAAAAGAAATTGAGCAACTATTGCTCTTTCCATTTATTTCATAACCTCATTGCAATAGTAATGATACAGAAATAATATTTCTAATGATCTTAGGCATATAATAACAGTTTTCTAGCTCTAAGATCTTTTCAGAAGGTAACTTTAACATATATGTCCGTACAGCCTCTGCTTGGATTGACTCTCCTCCAGCGTCGTAGAGCTCGAAGTCACCCTTTTTCAGCACTCTAATATTCTGCAGCCCCTGCAATGACTTGCAGATATGAGAACCGCAGGCAGTATCCAATATCCAAGAGTCTGAATTGAAAGAACTTAATGACAAAATTGTATGTATCTCATACATACCTTTTGGTGCATCTCTTGCACCTGTCTTTACAGTTGCAAGATATAATTTATAATTTTTTTTTTCAGTGTCCTGCCTTATCGCAGTGAAAGTAGGTACCCTGTTCGGAGACTTTCTTCCCCTTCTTCTTCATCTAGCCACCCTTAGGATTCAGTGCTTTCTTTGAACCCTTAAAACTTGACTTCTTCTTTGAGATTTTACCCATAAGAAGAAGTGGAGCCTTTTCTTTCTTAATATGGCTCTCAGCTGTCTTAAGCATATTTAACAGCTCAGGCAAGGAGGTATTCAGTTTATTCAATGATAGTTCACAACAAACTTAGCGAATGACTCAGGGAGAGATTACAGGATCAAATCCTAACTTAATTCTCCATCCATCATAAAACCAAGTTGACCCAATCTAGTGATTAGATCAATGACCTTCAGGACATGATCTTGTACGGATGATCCCTCAGTCATTCTAGCATAGAATAACTGCTTAGATATCTTATATCTAGCAGTTCTACTCTGTTATCTATACAACTCTTTAAGATTGAGGAGTATGGATTGAGTATCCACGCTCTCATGCTGCCTTTGCAACTCATTGCTCATAGAGATCAGTGTGATGCACTTGACAGTCAAACTATCATTCTTTCACATCTTATATGTGGATACCTCTTCTTCTGTGGCATCATCCTCAACCTCTTGTGGTTCAGGGATGTCAAGAATATAGGAGAGCTTCTCCTGAGTGAGTACGATCTTTAAATTTTTCAATCAGTCCATATAATTAGGACCGATCAACTTGTTGGAATCTAAAATTTCTCGCAATGATAGTAAAGATACCATTTATAAAATTTAATCTATAATAATTAAAGAATATTACATAAGCAAACAACTCATATTGACTCATACAATTAAATAAGGTCTTTAGATTTAATTGTGCCTCCCACTATTTTATCGAACATAATAACCCTCTACTATGATGAACGAGACATATTTAATATTTATCTTAGTAGGATTGAGACCCTAATTCCTCATAATGATCTTGTGTTAACACAACAAACCCTTATGAGTTCATAGGTAGGAAACTCTTTCTAATTGCATCTCATATAATTTTTAATATTATATCTTGGCCTCTAAAATATTATTAGCCTTGTGTTAACACAACAAGCTATAATATTTTAGTTAAGTTAGACCCTTCATTTTAATACAGTCAAATTCTAATATAACTGCCCTTGTGTTAACACAACAAAGCAGTATATTCAAAATTACCGTAAGCATCTTCTATGCATCAGGATTATGTTAAATCAATCCTTATGACAAGCCTCATGTTAACACAACAAACTAGCCATAGTTCATGATGTAACATTAACCTAGCATGAAGGAAGGCCATTAATAGTGTTTTCAACATTAGAGTTTTTCAATATCAAGATCGCTTAATCAAATTGGCCAGGTAAGTAAGGTGGGGGTCCCCCCGTTGCTTTCCTTAGACACTAATAAATTGGTCAGGTCAGATAACAGAACTAATTAAAGAACCACCTATAGCATTTTTCTAGACACCAATTGATCAATTGATCAAGAATTAGTTAACCTATAGTTGCATATCACTACCACTTAATATAATTTTCTAATGAGGCTTTATTTGGTCTCATGCACATTCTAACTACATAAAACCTATTTATGTATCAACATTAAAACTTTCTATATGTGCAAGTGTAACATATGGACATTCATCATCCTAGGATAACCTTGCAGCATAACCCCATTATGCTAGGACAACCTTATGTCAAGATGATGAAGTGGTGAATGATATATGCATTATTTCATATCATCATATGAAAGCATAAATCATTTTATAGGATAAATCATACTATGGATCACATAAATATTATGTATATATGATTGAACCAAACAAGACCGACTTTAATACCACTGTAGGGTTTCAGGGTGGGCATGCATAGTGAAAATATAATAGATTTTAAAATTTTAATAAAAAATTTTAAATATTAAAACCTTAAACCAGCATTTCTTAATGATTAACAATCATATATAACATAAATTCAAGATTAAATTTAAGTTATAGAAAATACCTGCAACGCTTAATCTAAATTTCGGTAGAACCTCCACCAGGCACCCAAGTGTTCACCCTCCAACGGTGATCCATACAGGGCTATGATCAGGACACCAACTCTTTAAGATAATTTCTCCTCCAAAATTCTCACTTTGAGAATTTTCTTGAACACCAGGACCTCAAGACCCTCTTCCTCTTCTCCTAGCCTTCTTATCCCTACCTTTCTTCTCTCCTTATCTTCTTTAATTCTCTTACTAGACTCTTGTCCTAAAATTGGACTTGTCCTTTTTATTTGGACTTATCCTAATAAGAGAAGGAAGAGACTAATTGGATAATAGGGAGAGGATGTTAGAAAGAAAGGAGAAATTAAAAATCTGAATAAATCCAATCCCCCGACGCATCCCCCTTTAAATACTTAGCGATGGGTTGCCTTCGAAAATTTTTTGCACCCCTTCCATGTGCCATCTCGCATCCATCAAAAAATTTCATACCTCCTAATGAATTCTCATGTCCATCTAGAAGTTTTTAACATATGGCAATCATCGAGAAAAAATCCAAGAGACGCTTCATGCAGAAGGACTCTTCAAAATATTTTTCTCGATGATTCTCTGATGTATCGCATAGCTTCCCATAGCATAATTTTTTCCACCACCCATCAACGTAATTTTGTCCAAAATATTTTTTTTGATGATTCTTTGATGCATCACATAGCTTCCCATGGTATAATTTTTTCAACCATCCATCAATATAATTTTGTCCATCCAATGGCCAAAAATCAAGGCACTAACATAAGAATATTGTGGAAAAAAAATTCATATTAAGAAGTGGTGTGATAAATGGGTTAGAGTCCTTCACAAGTTGGACTCTTGGTCAGGCGCATGGATCAGGCTGATAGGATTTCCAAATTCAATGAATTTCCATGATTAAACAGAAGGAATTTTAACTTCAGAAAAATTCCTCATGCTCAAAATAAAGTTAGAAATTATCAAAAACTTTATTTCATCATAGAACATAGGATAAGCTTGAGGATGAGGCATCCCATCTCATGGGATGCGAAAGCTATTTCTGCACACAAAAACTGCACCCACAGACAAGAAAAATTCTTGACTCATGGAGACTTGGTTTCCTGGCTCCAAATTTTTGGTACATGTAGCCAAGGGCTAAACCAACTCAAACCAAAAATTAATTTGAATTAATTTGGTTTTAATTAGCCCAATCTGGAATCAATTTTAAACCCGTTTCGAAACAAAGAGCTAGTTTTTCACAACATGTGCTAGCATGTAAATTTTGCAAACATAATCTAATCCAATTAGACCCCTGATCAATACCTTTTGTGTATGACCCATTGGGTTCTACATCTAGCCAACAATAGGTCGAGTTTAAGTTGATTTGATTTGATTAAAATTTAATCTAACCGATCTAGATCCAATCGAACTAACCCAATTTCAGCAATTAGAACTCTTTCTAATTGATGATTGAATTAAACTCTTTAATTCGATCAAATCTATAAGACAAGATTGACATCTAGAAACATATCAGGTCTATCTAAAAGATATAAAATTTTTGATAAAAATATCAAAAATATCCTTCAGTGGAAAGTTATCGTATAATTTGATCCTGCGATCTCCCTGCACCCTGAATATGACTCTAGATATGGAATGATGTCAAATTCAATATCATACTCATATTTCTCTCAATCTTATACGATGATTTAATTAATAAAATATTAAAAAAAAAATTTAATTTTCATTCTACTTTGATCAAAGGCTTCCTGAATCATCAATCGATCAGAATAAGTAGGATGCGATTTTCTCTTATCAGGAGTGATCGATTCTATGTTGACCTACTCACAACCTCCATACACATTCTACCGTATCTAGAATACCCTGTATATGACTAAGTCATGAATGAGTATGAATCAAAAAATATAGATTCATGTATACAAGGTTCTATGGTAGTCTCAGGTCAAAGGATTACATGCACAACTCCCACTATAAGAAAACATCTCTTGACAGGTAAATAAATTTCATAAAATATTTCTTAAGTTGGATCAATTCAGTGAACTCATTCTCTAATAAGCACCCATTTTCTTGTATTAGTGTCTCACATAAGTGGCATATGAGATCTACCACCCTCTCCATCGAGCATACATAGAAAGTGCTAATCTATCCAGAACATTGATCCCCTACTCAATGCTCCTATGACTAGGAATATTCTAAATCAGGATTTTTAGAATTTTAAGTCTCATAGGTATGATCTCATCATAACTCTAAACTCATTTTTTTGATTTATGGAGTTCATCATAATTATTACTAAAGTGAGATGCAGCATATGATGAAAAATACCTTTTATTATTTAAAGAGTCAATACATAAGTCTGGAAGATTATAAGAAAAACCCATCAAAATACAAATTTTGATTGGCTTGTAGGGCATATTCCTTTCAGAAACTGGAATTAATATTCCATAGATTTTAAGTCAGATTCTCCATAAACGAGCTATTGGTCCTTAGTATTTCATAAATACTTAAAGATGGTTCTTATAACCTTCTAAACCTTTATGGAGAATAGAGATGATAACCAAACTTTTATTCTTTGTAATGTAGGAATGTCATTTTCGATTAAGAGAATTTCATCCAAACAACACAAAGAATATTTTTACAGAACTATCAGCCCATTTGTACATATAGGATTTTTCTTCATTCTCAACGAAGCCATACATTCAAAACATATATTCCAACTCTGAGAAGTTTAATTTAATCCAATGGACTTGAAGATTGCTGTAAGAAAAATATTTCATCATAGTCAACACCATAACTTTGATGAAATCTTTTGGCAATCGGATAGAATTAATAGATCTCCACCTTTCTATCTGCGCCTCTTATCCATCTAAAATCTATTCACACCCTATGGGTCTTACCCCTTCAGTGAATCAACGAATGTCCATACATCATCGATCTTGATGGACTTCATTTCAGATTTAATGGCTCCAAGCCACTTCTCAAAGTTAGATCCCTGTATAGCATCCATATGGAAGATCAAATCTCCATCCCGAACCTAGAAATCAAAGTATCTGTTCGGCTGATATGGTGCTCTACCATATCTACTCAAAGATGCCTTTACATCAGACTCCGAATTTGATCTAATCAACTCTGGTTCTGTTGGTTTGTGTCAAAATTGCTTCTTCTACCTATCAAACTTCACCAAGCTTGCTCTTAACGGTATTAGTTCCTTCACCAAGAAACTTTTTTTCCGAAAAGAATGCTTTAAGATTCATGAACATCTCATGTCCATCATGAAGATAGAAGAAATATCTTTAAAATAATATTTATCAGACCAAGATCCAAGCTAATCGATTTATAAATATTTTACATAGGTTCGACATCCCAAACCCTAAGAAAAGAGAGTATCGAATTACCCAAGTCCATGACTCATATGGAGTTTTGGTGATCGATTTGCTCAAAATGTTCTTGAGCATATATCAAATAGTCTCTATAGCATAATCTCCGACTTACTAGCAAATCCACAGTGGATCAAACTATGTCTAACAAAGTTTAATTTCTCCTTTCAAACAGTGGTGTCCAGGAGAGGTTCATTGTGAAAGAATCTAATTTTCTCTAAGACATATCAAAACTTATTGTAAAAGTATTTACTTCATTAGTCAAACCGATAAATTCTAATACTCTTTGTAGTTTATTTTTCTACCTCATTATGAAATCGTTTGAATATTTCAATCGATTTAGATTTGTGCTTCATAAGCAAGATGCACCCATGCTAAAATAGATCATCAAAGATTTTAATGAAGTAGCAGGCCCTCTTCTGGCACTTATGTTCATGAGTACAAATACATCAATATTATCAAACCCATAACATCTCTGGCTTATACACCCTTTCCAATAAAAGGTGACTAAGTCAATTATGCCAAATGCAGGCTTCAGTGACATTATTTAATCTAGGATGCTAGTTAGACGTGTACTTTACACTAACAGGCTATGGTATTGAATATTGAGTTTATGTCATTTTTAATTATCCACTCATTATTATAGTATCATTCGTAATGATATTACAATAATCATTCCTATTGACACTATCAATAAGATTGGACAATAGTGACAATCACTTAAACAACATCGTTAGGGTTGAAAATAAGTTCAACGATTTCTAATGTTAAGACTGGAATAGACTTCCATATCTTACATTCAGAAGTCTCTTGCCATTTTCAAATCTTCTACTATCCTAAATCTTTTGCAACTATTTGCAAATATAACTTATACTTTCAATATCCTATACCCAAATAGTAGTATTATCAATAGAAAAATTTCAAGAAGTTGTCATATAATTATCTTGACCAGCAATGATTTGTTGATTTCTCTTTTAAGTCTGTTTGGGTTAGCTTGAGACTTCTTGATCAATTTGCTCAAAAATTATATTCAACTTCTGATACTAGCTATCGAAGTTAGATTTGATAATATTTACTATCTAACAGTGAAAAGAGCGATAATTTTCTAGCAATTTCTGAAAAGAGAATAATTGACCTATAAGTATATGAACTATTTTAAGTCTAAAGACTTGAACTTTAATCTAAAATTTTTTTTACTATTTTGTATGAATTGGTAGCCTCTACCTCCAATCTAAAGAATTACTTTAATTCCTTAGCAAGTACTAGATTCACACAGACTGCATTCAGGTCCGAGTGTGGCTCAGTCGATCCTAGTGCATCTATGGGTAGGTTCATAATCAATTATTTCTTCAAATAATTTCTAACAATCAGATTTTGCCCCAGACATCTCTTTGGTAGGTGTGTGGTACCTCTACTTGAAATCCTGATTAGGTTCAACCATTAACATGACAACATCAAGTGCATCCAACAAACGAATGTCTAGGCCCGAGTGTGGATTCTTGAGTCCTAAAAAAATTCAAAAGAGAGATCCATAAGAAGAACCATTCTTCTCTCTTCTTCTCCCTTTTTCTTTCTTAATCTAGAACTTTAGGAACCCCCAAATGTCCAACCAAATTTTTATGATATTTCTTCTCTAAATTCTCATGTTAAAAATTAGATCTAATCTGATTTTTATTTTGAAAAAAAATAAAAAAAATTCAGGAAGAAGAACTCCTTCAAGGCTGCATACAAGAAAGAAGACCCTTCTTCTTCCTTGATCAAGAACTCTAGGAAGTCTCAAACACCTAAGTAGATTTTTTTGATATTTTTTCTCTAAATCTTTATGTTAAAAATTAAATCTAATCTAATTTTTATTTTAAAAAAAAATAGAGAAAAAATTTGGAAGAAGAACTCCTTCTTCTTCAAGGTTGCATATAAGAAAGTGTTGGGTTCTAGCCATGCAGTGAAAAGTAATTTTTAAAATTTTTTAAAATATTAAAATCAATAGCTTTATCAAATAAAACTATTAAACTAAACCTAAAATCCTAGAATCACCTTATCGAATAAGATCAAAGCAAATTCAAACATGCAAAGAGATAGAATATTATACTTTAACCAAAAGAAAAAAGTGACAGTTGGTGTTCTCCACAAAAACCCAAGGTAGAAATTCTCCAACAGTGATCCACATAGAAGTTGGCCAAGGTCCTTCCCAATTGGTGAGCAGCTGCAGCCTTGTCTTCTCAAGAATACTGCCGACTTCAAACTTACATCACGATCGCACCAAAGCTCAGTTGCTTTTGATCTTGCCACCAAAATGACACCAAGAAGACACTCTTCAGATATCATACAACCTAAATTTAATTTTTGACTCCAAAAAATAAAAAAACTAAATCCTAGGACACTCTAGCAACACTTGCTGAAAATCTTATCACCCTCGTAGCAACTTTTGCCACTCAAATTTTCTCTTTTTTTTTCTCAAAATTTTTTTAGATTTTTTTCTATGATTTTTGCATCACTTCTCTCTGGCTCACCCAAAAATGTCAGCCAGAAGCCATCTAACCAGGGGACGTTATATGGGATGAAGGGGCACCAACTTTTGGCACTCCAACTTCCCACGTGCCAAATAAATTTATCAAGTAAATTTTTGGTGATTTAGATACTTGGAGTAGAAGGACTCTTCTTTCTCTATGTGTCATAAAAATTGTATTAATTTTTGATATTAAAACATAAGATTTTTGATTTATCTTCTAAGGCAACACGTTTAATATAGAGCCTTCTTTAAGAAGGACTCTTTATTTCTCATGCTGATTTGAGGTGGGCGGCAATTATATTTTTGCATGACTTTTAGTGAATGTAGAGGAGTCCTTCTCCACTTGAAACTGGTCCAAGTTGGATAAGGATCCAATCCAAATTGACCCAATCCCATTAGGTCAAAGCCAACTGGTCTAGGTTAGCTCGAATACTTTGAACCAAACCAATTTGGGAACTTGGGCTAATACAATATGCTAGCATATCAAATTAGCCCATAAAATTTATATTAAAATCTAATTAAATTAGATCAAGAACAATCTCAAAGTGTGTGATCCATTGGGTTTCAAATCTAGCCAGCAGTGGATCCAGACTTTCGATGTAACCCTAATTTGATGAGATTAGGTCATCTGAAAAATCTCAATCAACTTGGACTCTTCCAAATTGATTTTAGAATCAAATTTTTTTAATTTTTATCAAGCTCACAAGTCAAGATTGATATCTAACAATATATCATGACTATCCAAAAGATTTAAAATTTTGATAAAAAATTATCAAAATATCTTTTAGTGGCAAGTTCTATGTAATTCAATCCTTCAGTCAAACAACATCCCAGATGAGCTATGGACATGAAAATATGTCAAATCCAATCACTTATCTTTATGTATCTCGATCTGAAAGTGATGATTCAGTTGATGATACATTAAAAATTTTTTTCTAATTATCACCCTGCTTTGACTAAAGTCTTCCAGAATCACCATCCTATGAGATCACATAGGATGTTCACTTCCCTTATTAGGGGTGACTGATCCCTTATTAATCACTCACAACCTTCATTCATACTTCACCATATTTAGAACACCCCATATAAGGATCATAGAATCAAGTTAGGTAGTGAACCAAAATATGGATCCATGTACACAAGGTACTATGGTGATCTCAGGTCAAAAGATCACTTACACAACTCCGACTAGAGAATTATCAGTTGACATGTAAATAAAACTCTATCTTATTATACTCTTGTGGATCAATTCAGTGAACTCATTCTCTAATGAGCATCCATATCCTTGTATTAGCGTCACCACACAAGTGGTTATGAGATCAACCACCCTCATTTCTGAGCATACATAGGATATATCAATCTTACCGGTATCATTGATCTCCGACTTAATGTATCAATGACTAAAAATATTTTAGATCAAGGCTATTAAGGACTTAAGTCTCACTGGCATGATCTCATCATGGCTCTAAAACCATTGCTCAGACCTATGGGGTTCATTATAATCTTAAAATTAATAAGATGTAACATATAATGAATCAAAAATATCAATTTTATTAATAATATTAATGTCAATTATATGAGTCTGGAAGATAAATTATAATAAACATCCTATCGCATCTTATATGTGATTGGCTTGTAGGATATAATTCTTTTAATTTTTCACTTGCACTAAAGCCAATCGCCCCTATACTTGATATCCATGCTATTAAGATAGCGGTCAAATTGCTACATTGACAAGACCTTAGTAAATGGATCCGCTATATTATTCTTGATGTCAACTCGCTCCACGATCACATCGCATCTTTCTACTATCTTTTAAATGAGATAGAACCATCTTAGGATGTGCTTGGATTTATGATGAGACCTTGGTTCTTTGACTTGAGCAATTGCCTAAGTATTATCACAATAAAGAGGCACTGGTTGTTCAATCTCTAAAACCACATCCAACTCTGTGATAAATTTCTTCATCCAGACGGCCTCCTTAGCAGCCTCACTTGTAGCAATATACTCAGCCTCAGTGACTGAGTTAGCAACAGTTTACTGTTCGAAATTTTTTTAACTTACTACACCACCATACAAGGTGAACACATATCCAGATATTGATTTGCTATCATCTAGATCAGATTGAAAACTAGAATCAGTATAACCTTTCAGTTTAAATCAGATCCACCATATATTAGAAAAATATCTCTAGTTCTTCTCAAGTACTTGAGTATGTTTTTCATAGCTTTTCAATGATTCTTTTCGGGATCAGCCTGAAATCTGCTTACAATGTCCAAGGCATAAGCCAAATCAAACCTGGAATATAACATAGCATACATTATTAATCCTACTGTCGAAGCATAAGGAATAGAACTCATTCTATTTCTCTCTTCAGGTGTCTTAGGAGATATCTTCTTAGAGAGTTGTATGCCATGACCTATGGGCAAGTAACCTCTTTTACTTCCCTCCATGTTGAACCTCTTCAACATAAGGTCAATATACTTAGACTGGGACAAGCCTAGCATCCTTTTTGATCTATCTCTATAAATCTTTATATCAAGTATATAAGATGCTTCATCCAAGTCTTTCATGAAAAACTTTTGTGATAGCCAAATCTTGACCGATTGCAACATCAAGATATCATTTCTAATGAGCAGTATGTCATCTACATACAAGATCAAGAAGACAATAACACTCTCACTACTCTTCTTGTACACACAAGGTTTATCCATATTTTTGATGATGCCAAATGATTTGACTGTCTCATCAAAATGGATGTTCCAGCTCCTCGATGCTTGCTTTAATCCATATATAGATCTATTCAGCTTAAATGCCTGATTTACTCCTCCACTTGAGATAAATCTCTTTGGCTAAGTCATATAGACTTCTTCCTCAAGATTTTCATTGAGGAAGGCAGTCTTGACATCCATCTGTCAGATCTCATAGTCATGGTATGTTGCAATAGCAAGCATTATCCAATAGACTTGAGCATGGCTATCGATGAAAATATTTCTTCATAATCAATACCTTATTTTTGTCTAAAATCTTTTACCACAAGCCTAGCCTTATAGGTCTCTACCTGGCCATCTGCTCCAATCTTCTTTTTGAAGACTCATTTGTAGCCTATTAGGGTCACAAACTTAGGTGCATCAACCAATGTCTAAACTTGGTTGGCATACATAGAGTCTATTTCGAATTTCATGGTATTGAGCCACTTGTTAGAGTCACTGCTCATGACAGCTTCCAAATAGGTCGTAGCTCATCATTCTCAATGATGTGGGTTGTGTTGTCATTCTCAATGATAAACCCATACCTGAGTGGTACACTACGCACTCTACTCGACCTTCAGAGAGGAGGTGTGGGTAGGGGCTGTGCCTCAACAATTGGCACATCTGGTTGAGAACCATCTGGTGAATCTAGATTAATTGTAGGTTTTGAACTTCCTCAAGTTCAACAGACCTTCCACTACCTTCTTCTTGGATAAACTTTTTCTCCAAGAAAATGGCATGCCTACCAACAAACACCCTTTGTTGAGTAGGGTTATAGAAGTAGTATCCTATACTCTCCTTGGGATAACCTACAAATCAGTATTTTTCTGATCTAGCATCCAGCTTATGTCCATCAATATTTTTCACATAAGCTGGGCAGTCCCAAATCTTAAGATGCTTAAGATTGGGTCTTTTTTCTTTTCATATTTTATATGGAGTGCTAGAAATAGATTTTGAAGGTACTTTATTTAAAATATACGCTGCAGCCTCGAGGGTGTATCTCCAAAAGGATAATGAAAGATCCGTGAAACACATCATGGACAGCACCATATCTAATAAGGTGCAATTCTTTCTTTCCATAATTTCATTTAATTATGGAGTATAAGGAGGTGTTCATTGAGAGAGTATACCATTTTATTTTAAATAATCAAAGAACTCACTAGACAAGTATTCTCTTCTTCGATCCAATCAAAGAGCTTTAATACTTTTACCAGTTTATTTCTTGACCATTCTTTTATACTCCTTAAATTTGTCAAAGACTTCAGATTTATATTTCATTAAATACACATATCCAAATCTACACATATCATCAGCAAATATGATGAAGTAAGAGTATCCACCTCTGGCTTGAATCGATATTAGACCACACAGATAAGTATATACAAGGTCCAAAATGTCACTCGCTCGATTTCTATGTCCAGTAAATAGAGTCTTGGTTGTTTTTCCCATGAAGCAAGATTCATAAGTTTCATATGATTTATAATCATAAGGATCAAAGAAATTATCTTTGTATAACTTGTTAATCTTTGACTCATTTATATAGCCAAATCGACAGTACCAGCATCCTCTCTCTTTCTTTTCTTTATATTATCAACATGAATCACATTATCATTAAGTGAAAGAAACATAAGACCATTATCAATAAAAATGCTTCCATAATATTCATTATAAAAATATATAGAACAACCATTGTTCATTGCAATTATTTCAAAATCTTGTTCCAATAATAATGATAAAGAAATAATATTTCTAACAATATTTGGAATGTAATAATAAGTCTTTAGTTCCTAAATTTTTTTTGAAGACAACTTCAAAACCTTGGTTCCTATGGCTTCGGCTTAAATGGACTCTCTACTTGTGCCAAACAGCTTGAAGTCACCTTTATTCAGATTTCTTATTCCCTGTAGACTTTGCAATGATTTGCAAAGGTGTGAACCACAAGCGGTATCCAATACCCAAGAATCTGACATTGAAGTACTTAATGATAAATTAGTCGGTATCATATACAAACCTCTAACAATATTTACTGATTTCATGGTTGCAAGGTACTCCTTGTAATTTCTCTTTCAATAGTTCTCCTTGCCACAGTGATAACAAGTACCTTTGGTGGAGACCTTCTTCGCTTTCTTCTTGGAGATGCCAGCCTTAGGGTTTAGCTTTTTCTTAAAACCCTTCTCATCTTCTTCTTGCTGATCTTATCAATATGAAGAACCTGAGCTTTTTCACCTTTAAAATGGCTCTCTGCTATTTTAATATATTCAGCAGCTTAAGCAAGCTGATGTTCAGTTTGTTCATATGATAATTAATGATAAACTAAGAAAAAGAGTCAGGAAGAGATTGCATGATCAAATCCTGGCTCAGTTCACCATCAATGGTAAAATCCAGCTATCCCAGATGAGTGATCAAATTAATCATCTTTAGGACATGCATTTGCACGAAAAAGCCTTCAATCATACGGGCACGGAACAACTGCTTCGATATCTCATATCGAGCAATTCGATTTTGCTCCCCATATAACTCCTTAAAATTAAAGAGAATAGAGGAAACATCCATGTCCTCATGCTACCTCTGAAGCTCATTGCTTATGGAGGCAAGCATGATATATTTGACAGTCACAGTGTCATCTTTCCACATCTTGTATGTGGCCCTTTCCTTCTCGGAAGTATCTTTTCCAAGAGAATTTAGAGCAGGTGTATCCAAAATGTAGGAGACTTTCTGCTGAGTGAGAATAATTCTCAAGTTACTTAACCAGTCGATATAGTTTGGTCCCATCAACTTGTTAGTATCTAGGATACCTCTAAGGGACAGTGAGGATGCCATAAGTGTAGTTAATCTACAATGACAAGAACACAATATAGGTAAATAACTCATGAAGACATTCACAACTAGACTAGAACTTTTACCTAATTGTGTCTCCCACTATTTTATCGAACTTCATAGCCCTCAAATATGAAAATTGAGAAACATACTAATATTTTTTAGTGGGATTGAGATCTCTATTCCTTATAAATATCTTATGGATAGCACAATAAGTATTTATGAGTTCAAGAGTAGGTAACTCTTTACTAATTGTACCTTTACAATTCTCAACATCTTTCATTCTAGCCTCTAGTTCATATATAGTCTTGTGGATAGTACAACAAACTATAATATTTTAGTTAAGTTGACCCTTCAATCCCATATAGGCATACTTAAACAATGCTGTCCTTATGGATAGCACAACAAAGCAATACTATTCAAATATGCCATAAGCATCAATATGCACTTGATCAACATCTTGTCAATTTCTATAGTAAGTCTTGTAGATAGCACAACAAGCTCACTAAGATCTTGACATACTCTATCAACTAAATTTGAAGAAAGACCTTTGTAGTGTCTACATCACTAATCAATCTAAGTCCAAAATTCAAGAAGATCAAATTGATCAGGTAAGTAGGTGGGAGGCTCTCCGTAGCTTTTCTAGACACTAACAGAGTTGGCTAGACCAGCATATGGATCTAATTAGAAAATTATCTTTCATATTTTTTTTGACACCAATTGATCTTAAGAATTTGACTTTTGATTTAAAAGTGAATCCCAACATTACAACTTAATATAATTTTACGAGGGACTTTAAACTGATCTCGACACATCCTAACTATATAAGCACATAAAATGTATGCTACAAATTATGCAAATTTGCATGCTTCTACTATTCAAAATAGCAATTATCATGTCAAAAAATATATAAGGGTGCAATCAAAGTCATAACATATGACTAACAAATTCATATAATATAACAAACTCTAATCTAATTAGGCATGCATAACACCCTTATTAGCTATACATCAATTTAATCATCATGCAACTATGATAATAAAATTCTATATTATCATAAATTTATAATTTAATAATTTAAATTTAGATTCATGGTTCATAAAAAGTCAAATATATTTTTTTAAGTTTGAAGAATCGATGCAAAAATAATGCTACATTTTTTGCAGGATATAAACAAGAATAATTCTAAGCTACTATATTATGCTTGTTTGATCGAATCAGACAAGGATTGCTCTGATACCACTGTTGGGTTCCAATCATGTAGCAAAAAATAATTTTTAAAATTTTTTAAAATACTCAAATCAATAGCTTTATCAAATAAAACTATCGAGCCAAATTGAAAACCCTAGAATCATCTTGCCGAACATGATCAAAGCAAATTCAA
Organism: Elaeis guineensis; assembly: GCF_000442705.2. Taxonomy (NCBI): domain Eukaryota; kingdom Viridiplantae; phylum Streptophyta; class Magnoliopsida; order Arecales; family Arecaceae; genus Elaeis; species Elaeis guineensis. The sequence goes on from NC_025994.2 coordinate 36,935,310, forward strand.
GCATGCAAAGAGATAGAATATTATATTTTAACTAAAATAAAAAAAGTGATAGTTAGTATTTTTCATAAGACTCTAAGATAGAAGTTCTTCAACGGTGATCCACATGGAAGTTGGCCAAGATCCTTCCCAACTAGTGTGCAGCCACAGCCTTATCTTCTCAAGAACACTACCAGCTTCAAACCTGCATCACGATCGCACCAAAGTCCAGTTACTTTTGATCTTATCACCAAAATGATACAAGAGGATACCCTTCAAATGTCACATAACTTAAGATTTAATTTTTGGCTCCAACACATGAAAAAATCAAATCATAGGACACTCCAGCAACACTTGCTGAAAATCTCACCACCCTTATAGCAACTTTTGCCACTCAAATTCTCCTCTTTTTTTTCTTAAAATTTTTTAAGATTTTTTTTATGATTTTTACATCCCTTCTCTTTGGCTCACCCAAAAATCTTAGTCTGAAGCCATTTGGGGCATCCCCTATAAATAGGGGACCAGGGGATGTTACATAGGATGAAGGGGTGCCAACTTTTGGCGCTCCAACTTCCCATGCATTAAATAAATTCATCGAGTGAATTTTTGGTGATTTATATATTAAAGCAGAAGGACTCTTCCTTCTCTATGTGTCATAAAAATTTTATTAATTTTTGATATTAAAACATAAGATTTCTGATTTATATTCTAAGGCAACACATTTAATAAAGAGCCTTCTTTAAGAAGGACTCTTTATTTCTCATGCTGATTTGAGGTGGGTGGCAATTATATTTTTGGGTGGATTTTGATGAACATGGAGGAGTCCTTCTCCACTTGAAACAAGTCTAAGTTGGATAAGGATCCAATCTAAATTGACCCAATCTCATTAGGTCAAAGCCAACTGGTCTAGGTTAGCTCAAATACTTTGAATCAAACCAATTTGGAAACTTGGGTTAATACAATGTACTACCATATCAAATTAACCCATAGAATTTATATTAAACTCTAATTAAATCTGATCAAGATTAAATTTCAAAGTGTGTGATCCATTGAGTTCTAAATCTAGCCAGCAGTGGATCCGAACTTTCGATGCAACCCTAAGCTGATGAGATTAGGTCATCCGAAGAGTCCCAATCAACTTGGACTCTTCCAAATTGATTCTAAAATTAAATTCTTTCAATTTATATCAAGCTCACAAGTCAAGATTGATATCTAGCAATATGTCAGGACTATTCAAAAGATTTAAAATTTTGATAGAAAATTATCAAAATATCCTTCAGTGGCAAGTTTCTGTGTATTCAATCCTTCAGTCAAACAACATCCCAGATGAGCTGTGGGCATGAAAATATGTGAAACCTAATTACTTATCTTTATGTATCTCGATCTGAAGATGATGATATGATATATTAGAAACTCTTTTCTAATTATTACCCTGCTTTAGCCAAAGACTTTCAGAATCACCATCCTATGAGATCACATAGGATGTTCGCTCTCCTTATTAGGAGTGACTGATCCCCTATTGATTACTTACAATCTCCATATACACTTCACCATATCCAGAACACTCCATACAAAGGTCAGAGAATCAAGTTAGGTAGTGAACCAAAATATAGATTCATGTATACAAGGTACCATGGTGATCTCAGGTCAAAGGATCACTTATACAACTTCCACTAGAGAATTATCAGTTGACATGTAAATAAGACTCCATCTGATTATTCTCTCGCAAGTGAATTCATTCTCTAATGAGCACCCATATCCTTGTATTAGTGTCACCACATAAGTGATTGTGAGATCAACCATCCTCATTTTTGAACATACATAGGATATGACAGTCTTACCGGTATCATTGATCTGCGATTTAATCTATCAATGATTAAAAATATTTTAGATCAGGGCTATCAAAGATTTAGGTCTCACTGATGTGATCTCATCACGATCATAAAATCATTGCCCAGACCTATGGGATTTATTATAATCTTAAAATTAATAAGATGCAGCATATAATGAATTAAAAATATTAATTTTATTAATAATATTAATATCAATTATATGAATTTGAAAGATAAATTATAATAAACACCCTATCGCATCCCATATGTGATTGGCTTGTAGGACATAATTCTTTTAGAAAGAAGACCATTCTTCTTCCTTGATCTTCTCTCATTGGGAAGAATTTTTCTTCTCCAATTTTTTACTGTAAAACCAGCAAGAGAAGCCCTCTTTGATGCCCAAGAACTAGCAACAAAAGATTTTAAAAAACTTTCAACAGGGGAGGAGAAGAGGGATGGCATCATGTGGAATTGGGGCATCCAAGATGGTGTCATATGGAATTAGGGCATCCAACTCTCGGACGCCCCTTCTTGATTTTACTTTGAGACATGGAGAAAGGGGGATGCCTCCTTTTCTCTCATAAAAGGCAGAGAGGGGGTGCATATCTGGGGCATGGAGATCTCACGTTAATAAGAGAGTAGGGCATAGAGAATATATCACATGGGGTGTTCCAAGTTAGTTAAGTCCTATGCCAAACAGGACTCAAGATCTTGATCAAATTCTAACTAATTCTTGGATCCAATCCTAACTAACTTAGGAATTAGTTATAACAAACTAACTAATTAGATCCTAGCCTAATTATTAGGCTCCAATCAATTTTGAAATTAGTTAGATTAAAATTTTATTGATCCAGAAATTGATTCTTGATGGATATTAGGGAAGCTATTTGATAATAGGACTTGATCCAATCAAGCCTATTATCCAATAGAGTTTGATCCAATCAAAATCTATATAAAATAATGGAATCTTATTTAACATAGATTTTAATTTTCATTCCTGAGATCAATTGGAACAAGTCTTGTTATTTAATAAGGATGCATCCAATCATCCAAAATCAATCTAATTGAATCCTATTCAATTAGATCTAATCTAATCCCCATTGCTCAATCAAATTGAACCAATTAATAATTATATTATTAATTAATTATTTTTCTAATTTATCAACCATTAGTAAATTATTTATTACAACCTTTGCATAAGATTAGTCACCAATCAAATTGATAATTAAACTCTTCAATAATTCATAATCATCGATCAGCCATTTGATCAGATAGATACTTTTATGTATGTGATCCCATAGGTTCAAACCTAAGCTGATAGCACAAGATCAATTTTTGTACTAATTGATGTAACCATTTAGTAATGGAACCCAATATTTAAATAGACTGAATGTATGCCCAGCAACACTCTAGAATCTATATAAATATAGTTACTGTATAATTCATCCCTTTGACACTTGATGCTCAAAGATGACTAAGGGTTAAACGGTCAACCCAGGAAGAGTGGTCTACATTGTGTCTCAATCTCAAAAAATCTTGTGACTCCTCACTAGGACTACTTTGATCAAAATTTTGCTAAATTGAAACACAGTGACGCATCATCTTCAATTTTACTTGAAGCGGTCAATCCCATCTTGATTCGCACTTAGACTTTATAAGTACTTGATCATACCCAGAAACCTTCCATCATCGAATTAAAAATTCAGATAGTCTAACACCAAAACACAGTGAGTTGCTTGCAAGTCACCGAGGTAGCCTCAGATCTGAAGGACACTTATACCCATATCCCATCAGAGCAGTCTTTGATAGCAGAGTGCTTCGAAAGTGATCATGCTCAGTAAAATGTACTCCTACATATCACCCATATGCCATACCCGTGTCACCATATATCTTGATTAAGAAGATAATCAACCAATATGGTATACAACGACCTACACTCGGTACAATTATCGTTCTTGTAATAATTGTATCATTTGGTCGCGAGCAAAATTTAAGAACCACGTGATAAAAATCCTTCTTTATCATTTTGGTAATAGTTTTAAGGACTTCATCATAACATATGAGTTCTATTTTGGAAGATGTATTCTTTATAATAAATTTATCAAATAATATTTATCATTTTATAATTCAAATACCTGTATAAAATATAATTATTTAAAACTTAGATGATTGGCTTTAGGACATATTTTTCAATATGTACATGATCGAGATGATTGAGCGCTTAAGTAAGCTCAGCTTTTTCCTGCATGAGCAGCTAGGGAAAGATGTCATTCTGAACTCTCTAGCCAAGTCCTACCTCTCTTTTTCTTACTCATTTTCGAATGACAAAGCCTGCGATCAACTATCACAATTTGCTGGGGTTGTTGCAGAACTTTGAGAAGGATCACTAGCTCCACAAAGAGTCAATGAATATTGTGGGAGGGTCTTCTTCTGAATATCGACCCTTTAAGAAAAGAAAGAAGAACAAGAAGAACAAGAAAAGGGTGTAAAGTACTGGGGCACCCAAGCCCGATCAGATCAAGAAACCCAAGTCCGATCAAAGTCAGGTGGAATGCTTCTACTACAAGAAGCAAGGGCACTGAAAGAGGAATTATCCTCAGTACATTGCCTCCTTGGATCTGAATAAGTTGAGAAAGAAGCAAGTTATTGTTGGAAAATATGTCCCAAAGTCAATCATCAGCCTGTTGATGATTGTGCTATTTGATGTAATTGTATATGAATTAATTAGTAAAATATTTATTTAGTAATTTTCATCATAAGCTTGTACATCTTCTATATCAAACTTTTGTGTTATGATGAAAGTCCTTAGGACTATTTTAAATCGATAAAAGAGGATTTATCATTTAGTCCTTAAATGAGTTCATGATCAAATGATATGCTATTACTAGGATGATAGATATATCAAGTGTAGGTCGTTGTGTGCCATATAGATTGGTTGTCCTCTTAACCAAGGAGCATGAAGATGCTGGTATGGCATGCAGGTAAAATGTAGGAGTACATTTCACTGAACGTGACTAACTTTGAAGCACTCTGCTATCAAGAGTCACTCCGAAGGGATATCAGTATAAGTGTCCCTCCGACCTGAGATCACCACGGTGACTTGCAAGCAACTCACTATGCTTTGATGTCGGACTACCTGAATTTTTTATTCAAGATCAAAAGATTTCTGTGCATAGTCAAGTACTCGTGAAGTCAGTGTGTGAGTCAAGATAGAATTGACCACTCTAAAAGATTGGAGAGAATGCTTTGTGTTTCAATTTAGTAAGACCTTGGCCAGGGCAATCCTTATGAAGAGTCACAGGATTATCAGGTTAAGACACATAATGGATGTACTGTTAAGAGTTGACAGTTTAAACTCTAAGTCATCTTAGCATCAAGGGTCAAAGAGATGAATTATATGATAACTATATCTAAATAGGTTCTTGAGTATTGCTTTGCATACATTTAGCCTATCCGAACATCAGATACCATTGCTAAATGGTTACTTCAATTGGTACAAAAATTAGTTTCTATGCTATTAGCTTAGGTTTGAACCTATAGGGTCACACATATTATAAGTTTCTCTCCAATCACATAGCTAATCTGAAGAGTCTCAGTGGATGGAGACTTTGATGAAGGGTCCCACTGGATGGAGACTCTGCTGAAGAGTCCCACTGGATGGAGATTCTAGAGAAGAGTCCCACTAGATTTAGACTCTATCATTAATAAAAAATTAATTAATAATTAGATCACTAATTAGCTCAATTTGATTGAGCATTAATGTCTGGATCAAGTTTGATTGAATTGGGTTCAATCAGGTCAAGTCTGATTAGGTTATGAGATGACCTAATCGATAAGAGAGAAATGATCTTGATTTGATTGGGTCTATGGCTTAATTAATTTATTAATTTGATCATATTTAATTAAAATTATAGAAGTTTAATTAGATTAGGTTTATCATATTTTATTTGGATCTAATTAGATTGGATTTGAAAGAAATCCAATTAGTTAAAATCTAGAGTCCCAAATGAATGGGACTCTTTCCCTTACGCCATCCAAATTGTCTCATGCTTTTTCTCACTGTACAAAATTAATTTATGTATGAAAAAATTAGAATATAACCCTTCTTTTATCACCCATTAAGGATAAAAATTAGTTAGTTTTAATTTGAATTCAAAATGATTTGAATTTTAACCTAAAACCTTATCCATATCCTTCTACACGTTGGCTATTTTTGAAGATGCCTATTGTGTGCAAGAAAAGAAAGTCTTTTTGATAGTTTTCTATACCTAATTTTTTTTTGTAAGTCTCTATTTAAGTCAGATAAGGGTGAGAAAAAGTTAGAGTCAAATTAAAATTTGAAATGATTTGAATTGCAACAAACTCTAGCCTTTATCTTGTCTTACCTGGTTTGTGCGATAACTATAAAAAGGCTATAATTTTGTGCACCAACAAGAGAGAGATTTTCACTATGAGATATTAGAGAGAAAGAGGGGCCAAAATCCTTCTTTGGGGTATGAGGTTTGGGTGGTTTTCTTTCTTCATTGGCATGAATAAAAGAGAAGACCGTTCTCCTCTCGGGTGAGAGACCTAGAACTGTTCTAGATTTTTGGATGAAGAAAAAAATCAAATAGAAGAGTGTTACTCCTTGAATTGATTTTGATGATTATAAAGTATTTGAGGAGATTACTAATAATTTTGACTTGAAAAAAAGATTTATTGTATTTCAGGGGCAAAATCATAATTTTATCAAGTTCTGATTCGGAAGCCTCAAGAGCAAGAACACAAGATTTGTAATCTATTGGAGATAATTTTAATATTTTTGAATATGTATTTTAAAAAAAAATCATATTTATATATTTGAGTCGACCTCATGAGTCGACTCATGGCAAAAAGGGCTGAACGGCATGCTGAATTCTTTAGCTGGCACACTCTGTGAGTTGACCCCATAAGTCGATCCCTGAGCATGAGTCAACCCTATGAGTCGACCTCTGCTACTGTGTAGGCCAAAATTACAGAACAGTTATTTTCTGTTCTGTGCCATAGAAGTCGACCCCATGAGTCGACTCATGAGCATGAGTCGACCCTATGAGTCGACCCCTGTGATGGAAAAATTCTGCAACGGCTAGTTTTCAGCTCATTTTGGCTGTATTTAATGCTCATTTAATGTGCTCCAACAGCTCTATTTCAGCCCAGATTACTCTCCACTATTATTTGAAGTTATAAAAGGCACTTAAAGGAGGGAATCAACAAGGTTTTTAAAAAGATTCTTGAAGCATTCATTTTCAACCCCAAGCAAGAGCCCTCTTGAAGTTAAAGTAGCTTTTATTTCAAGTTCACCAACCCCTTAAGAGCTCATTCAAGTCTTCAACCACCTTGAAGAAAATCAGAAAAGCTTGCTTCTCTTTGTATAAAGTGTATTTAAAGATTTATTCACTCATTAAAAGAGCTACATCTGTATTTTCATGTGATTAACTGTTATACTCTATTTTTGAGTTGATTTTTATTTTGGAAGGGTTCCAAAATATGAAAAGGTTGATCCGAACCTTGAATCGGATTGTATTGGGTTGGCTTGTATCCGAAAAATAAGTGTTCTAGCTTGGAATAGCTAGAGTCGGAAGTTTCGATGTTGTATTCGGGTTGAATACGATTTAGTGGATTTGAATTCTCAAGTAGGAGCTTGGGGAGTGGACGTAAGTGCAAGATTGGCACCGAACCACTATAAATCTTTTTGTTTGTGTTGTGCTTACTTGCTCTCCTTTTAAATTTTTTTATCTTTTTGCATTCTTACATCTAACTTCTACGTCTTGCATAAATTTTACTCTCCATATTTATCCTGCTCATTGTTAAATAATCCTCATAGTTATAAGTTAATTTTTAAATTTTTAAAAACCCAATTCACCCCCCTCTTGGGTTGCATAGCTGGGCAACAAAAAGAATCTTCATCTGAATTTTCTCCACCATCTAATATCCTCCTTTGATCTATCTTCGATATCAGAAAGGTCTGAGGCAATTGAAGAAAGAGATCAAATCAGATCTACCATCAGAAGCTGACTGTGCGAGCTAGCATCCCCGTGGAGGGTTGATCGATCTGAGGGGCTTTGTGTGGACCATCCGTAGAGGCTGGATGCTTGTGCAGCTACGAATGATCAGAAAGAACTATCAGATCTATATTTTTAATCGTGGAGTTTGACTATCCATGCTCAGGTATTGGATTCGAAACCCTAGAAGTAATAGATTTGATCTATCACTAAATGCTATTTTTGGTTAATATGCTTGTTATTTTAGAATCAGATTTTTATGCATATAAATTTATATCATAGATCTGTTTGTAGAAGTTTTAAGATCAGATCTTATATATATATTTGTAGATTAAATAGTTTAATCTAATATTCTTTCACTATAAAATTTTTGAAATATATGCATGAAACCACTGCGCATCCCAACAGTGGTATCAGAGCTACGGATCGATATGATATGATATTATATGCATATGGATCTATAATTTAATTTAGATTTGATTTGATATACAATATTTAAATCTAAAGTTAGTTATAGATCTGATCGCACAAACTAATATAAGGTTGTCCAGCTGTAAGGTTTACCCCTTACAGTGCAAAGATTGTCCTAGTTTGTGCTGATCTTTATAAAGTCTGATTTTAATTTAAAGTATGTAAAATTTATTTATGATGATTATTATCTAATTTTGATATGATCAAAATATAATAATCAAATCTAAAATAATTTAAATTAGATCTAAATTATTTAGATTAGATGATCTGAGTAGTGAAGTAATCGAATTGAGTTTGTCACTAGACCGTCTAGTCATAAGAGGTAATAGAGATTAGATCTCTCTTTTTTTCATTCAATTGGATCCTCTTATGATGTGTAGGGGTGCCATTGTGACTATATCCTATGAAGATGAATGCGAAAAGAAAACTTTATTTTTTTTTAAAATTCTAAGATTGTGTATATGATACATTATATGAAAAGTAGTTGCATCTAATCTTTGCAAATAAAATCTAAAATCCTAAACATATTTAGAATAATTTTAAAATAATTTATGATTGATTTTATTACTATTTATATAGAATTATTTTGATCTAAAATTAATATAATTATTGTTGTTCGCCTATTGAGTCGACTCAGTATTGTTTGGGTCGACTCAGGACCCTAGTTTCTCAGCTCAATTTCTGTTGAGCTGACTTAATATAATAAATTAAAAATTATGACTAATAATTCATCATCAATAAGTCAACTAACTCTTGAAACTTAGTCGACCCATTGTAATGAGTCAGCTCAATCCATAGGTGAGCCGATTCAAGTTTCAGATCTAAATAATTATGCATAAAATTAATTATAAAAATATTTTATAAAATTTAAAATTATTTTCAAATTTTAAACCCCTACCCACAGCTCCAAAATTAATTAAGAATTAAGTTGAACCTATTAGATCTAAAATTATGAATTAAAGATCTAATGTCATTCGCATAAAATATGGGTGATGGGTTTATGGGTTAGCTTGATCAGGTCTTCTTAATTGGGTTACTTAGGGTTAGAATCAAAGATCAAATGGATAAAGAAAAGAAATTAGATTAAATCAAAATTTTTCTAAAGCCAATATAATAGTTGTAGTTGGTCGAGTCCATATCTTTGATTAGATCCAAATGGACTTTGATCTTAAGCTCAACGGTTGAATCCAAATCCATAAGTAGTTTCAATTGAAACTGATTAATCAGTTAGTATCTAAGATAAGTTTGGCAGTCTTGACTAATGATTTTTAATTGAGAGCTACTCACATAGATTGAGTCTATGATGAGTTAATGGCATATCTCTCCCACCAATCTCACTTATCTGATCAATATGGTGAATCAAGTTTTGATCAGATTGCTTAATGATTAGGGTTGACCCATGCTTACTAAGAAATCAGTTCGACTGATTTTGGTGCCCCTAGTTCGACTTATTTTTATCTTCGACATGATTTGATGAAGTCAGTGGGAGGATTGATGACTTGTCAGTTGGATCGACTTGTTTCTAGTCCACCCTGATCTGACTTGATGAAGTCAATGGGAGGATTGAGATTAGTTGGTCTATGTATTTAATTCTGTTAAATTATCTTAACCAAATCTCTTAAATTGTTAGATCCATAAAATGAGCTAGTTATGGTGATAACTAGATCATAGCCTCCCATTAAGATAAATGATGGTGGGTCCATTATTTCTGATTGATATTGCAAACGCCATCTGTCTGGTATTTTTTTGAATGATGGAATTATTATTCATCATATAATGACTCTATTATACTATCTGAGGAATGGTTGGATTGGTCGAGCCATACTCGGGCCTGATTATTCATTAGTTAGAATCACTGAGTAGGTCATACTAATAGTTGGACATAACCAGGACTTTCAGTGGAGACCCATTGCCTACTGAAATGAAACATGAGACAAAATTAATTACTAAAAATTATTTAGAGAAATAATTGATTGAAAATCTACCTATATATGCATATGGGTTGGTCGAGCCATACTTGAGCCTGTATGCAGTCTGTGTGGATTCTAATACCTGCTAAGGAATTAAGATAATTTTTTGAATTGAAAGTAGAGGCTACCAATTCATATAAAATAGTAGGAGAATCTTTAGACTAAAGTTCATATCTTTAGGCTTGATTAATTCATATACTAATTAGGCCTGTATTTTTTTTTTTCAAAAATGGCTAGTAATTTGTCGCTCCACTCACTACTTGATAGTGATGAACTTATTGGACCCAACTTCGATAGTCAGTATCAGAAGTTGAATTTTGGTCTTGAGTCCAATCTAGCTAAAAAGTTTAGGGCTAAATTGAGTCAAGTAGACTATGACCCAAACAGGCTAAAGAGAAATGAGCAATTAGTTGCTGATCAAGGTGCTGATAACACTTTGTAATTTCTCTATATAGTGATACTACTACCGGGGTATTGGATATCGAAAGTTTAGTTCACATATGCAATTCATTGCAAGGACTTCAAGTTAGTAAAAAATTTGAGAATGATGACAGATTCTTAAATGTAAGAGATGGAAGTCAAGTTTTAATCCGGGCTTTAAGAGTTATCGAGCTTGTTTTCAAGTCTAATAGTATCATTTTAAATGATTGTCACTATTGTCCATCTTTCTTGATGAATATAATCTCTGTTAGTCTTTTAGTCAAAGATGGTTATAGTTTATCAATAAAGAATGAATATTGTGATATCATTATGAATGATATCACAATAATGTGAGGATAATTAAAAAATGGCATCTATGTATTGTCACAGTCTATGAGTGTAATGTACACTCCAAATAAACGTCCAAAATTAGGTAATATCATAGATGCCTATCTTTGGCATTGCAGGCTCGATCATATTAACAAAAGTAAGATAAACAGGTTAGCACAAGAGGGTATCCTCAATATCAATGATTGTAAATCATTACCGACCGTGAGTCTTATCTTTTTTGAAAGATGACTAAGTCACCTTTTACTAAAAAAGATGAATGAGCTAGTGAAGTTTTAGGTCTAAACATAGTGATGTTTATGGACCTATGAATATTAGTGCCAGAGAAGGGTATAGCTATTTTATTACGTTCATAAATGACCTATCTAGGTATGAGTATGTTTACTCAATGAAATACAAGTCCGAATCATTTGAAATGTTCAAACGATTTTGTAATAAAGTAAAGAAACAAACTGAAAAAAATATTAAGACTCTTCGGTCTGATCGAGGGGGTGAATACCTTTTCAGTGAATTTCTGACATATCTTAGAGAGTATGAGATTTTCTTACAATGGACTCCTCTAGGGACACCACAGCATAATAGTGTCTCAGAAAGAAGGAATTGAACCTTGTTGGACATGGTTCGATCCATGATGGGATTTGCAAGTCTGTCGATCTCTCTTTGGAGATATGTACTTGAGATAGCTTATTTTGTGCTCAATAATGTTCTGAGCAAGTCAGTTAGTAAAACACCATATGAGATATGTTCAGGGCATAGGCCGAATCTCACTTACCTTAAGGTCTGAGGGTGTCCGGCTTATGTCAAACGATGGCAAACTGACAAGCTCGGACCTAGGTCTGATAAGTGTAATTTTGTAAGGTACCCCAAAGAAATGAGGAGATATTATTTTTACCTCTCTACTGAACCAAAGATATTTGTCAGCAGTAAGGCACACTTTTTGAAAAAAAGAGTTCTTTAGTAAAGGAATAAGTTCCTCCAAAGTCGAGCTTGATGAAGTTCGACAGGTAAAAGAACCGACACCAATAACTGAATCTGAATCCGATTTAATAAGATCAAATCTGAAGCCCAATATACAAGCATCCTTATGGCGATCTGATAGAGTACCACATCAGTTGGACAGATACCTAGGTTTCTTGGTTCGAGACGGAGATCCTATTGAGCTCGATGAGAACAATGAGGATTCAGTCACCTATATGGATGCAATGCAGAGGTCCGACTCTGAGAAATAGCTTGAAGCTATGAAATTCAAAATAGAGTCCATGAAGATCAACAATGTGTGGACATTGCTTGATCACCTAAAGGGGTAAAACCCATAGGATGTAAGTGGATCTTCAAAAGGAAAAGGGGCACAGACGGGAAGGTTGAGACCTATAAAGTCCATCTGGTTGCCAAGGGGTATCATCAACATTATAGTGGTGACTATGACGAGACATTCTCTCCTGTGGCAATGCTTAAATCTATTCAGATCATGCTTGTGATAATGACATACCTAGACTATAAAGTCTGGCAAATAGATGTGAAGATAGTTTTTCTAAATGGAGAGCTGAATGAAGAGGTATATATGATGCAACCTGAAGGATTCACATCTACAGATGAGTCCAAAGTGTGTAAGCTGTTGAATGTATGCCCTAGAAGCCAATCTTGGCTGACACATTTCATATCTCTAGGATATGATTTTGTACTTATTGGACAGTTATAGTATCATTCATGTTTATATGTCCATGAATCATCTAAGGAATTAACAAGATGATGACATATATTCTCAAAAAATTGAGAATTTGAGGCATATGTCATTGATGGTTGATTCCTAAATTATTCTTGATCATAGGATCATCATGAAGATGCTGATTGATCTAGATAGACCAGTACACGAATCACTTTCTTTGGATAGATGGGTCTCGAATCTGCAGTGTAGAGATACTGGAGTGAGAGTGTAGGTGGTTGTTAGAGAATAACTAGCACTGAGTATGACTAATATGAGAAGTCACATAGATGTCTGCTCACTCGTTAGTGACTTTTTTGATGCTGTAATTATATGATTGATTCTTTGACCTGAGATGACACTACTGTTCACAGTGAGGCTGCTGGAGTTTAACTGACACATCAACATGAGTCTCAAAGAGCCCTTAGAGTGGATGTTAGCGATAGTTGATCCACTATAGGAGTGGGGTGTGCATCAAAATGGGATCTATCGATCTTAACAAAAGGGAGTAGTCCTATGAGATTTAAGAGGCTGAGTCTTTAAGTCTATGGCCATAGCATTGTGATTGATGGAAAAAAATTTTCATAAAATCATATATGGACTCGAGCTGATTGAATCTATCATATGACCGATGTTGAGGTCTGATGATTCATCCATGACCTGCCATCTGGTTGGGACTCACGATAAAGAGACTATATCATGCGCTAACTATACCTAGAGGTTCATCTTTTATTCTACTCGGTTGCCACTATATATTGCTAGGTGCCACTGGTAGATCGTGAGACTCATGAAGATCATCTTGATGATCAATGATCCTTGATGGGCTGGGTTGGTCAATGATATTGTGATAGAGATCACAATATATCTCACTACCAGATTGAATAAAACCTATGAGATCACACACAAAAGAGACTTTTGATTGATCAGATGGTTGAATTACGATTATGAATTGTAATAGGATTTGATTATCAATTTGATTGATAATTGATCCAATGCAAATATTGTATTATATAACTTACTAAAGAGTTAGTAAGTTACAAGAGGATTAATTAGTAATAGGATGGCTAATTAACTCAATTTGATTGACCAATGGGGCTTGCATTAAATTCAATTTGATTGGATTTAATTTGACTCATTATGGATTTGATTTGATCAACCTCAATAAGGTTATAGGATAATCCCAAAAGGATCGGATGATTAGTCCCAGTTGAATTAGAATTTGGATTTGATCTAATTTTTAATTAGACTAAGATGTATGTATTCCTAATTAGACTAGAAATTCTCATTTCTATAGGTGCACCAAATCTTAATTGGATTAGGATTAAAAATTGAGTTTGACTCAAGTACCAAGAAAAAGTCCAATAGGACTAGGATTCCTCTTCCAATTAGATGATATCTAATCTAAATTAATTGGGCTCCAAATCAAATTTGGATTCCTTTTTATTTGAGTCTAATCTGATCCTAATATGATTACAACTCATTAGAATTTAATTAGGTTTAAAACAGCCATTTAATCAAGAGTCCCATGATCATGAAACTCCTTCAATCCATGCACCTAAAGGAATCCTATATTGAACCAGATTTAACGCCACATCCCACCATATTTGGACACCCTTTTTCTTTTTAACATGTAAGAAGGTGCTTAAATTCCCTTTTCTCCTACATAAAAGTGGGCGTGAGATCTGGTTATGGGTGGTGTCCTATTTTTCCTAAAATCCATGGATCTTTGAACTCCTATCTCTTAACCAAGTTATGACTGCTATTAAGCGTATAAAATACCAGCAATATAGGATGTTGGGAATGGGATTTTGATCAGGTTATGATGCCCAAAATATGAGAGGAGGCATGCATGGAAAATATAGAAGAGAGAAGGGGCGGCATCCATGGTCCTAGGCGTAAGGTGAGTTTGTTTAATCTCTTCTTTATTACACAACCAAGAGTTGGTTGTTAGAACATCACCTTCTCTCCCTCTTATCCATATTTAGATATGGTTGTCTCCTCTTTCTTTTATCTAAAAATGAGATAAAATTTTTACATCTCTATCGTAGAGATATGGTGTATGAATTTTAGGAAGAAAAAAGAAGAAAGGGTTCTTCTCATGATCTCTAGTGTAGAGATCAAGATCCTTCTACATCTTCATGTTCTCTAAGAGTGTCTTAGGAGAAAAAAAATTTCAACCATCAAGATACAATCACTGCAAGGGAGCTAGCATCTCGGTAAGATCAAAAGGCTTCTAATCAGATCAGAGTCTCGTGTAGATACTTGTAGAGGCCGGATGCTTGTGTGGCTAAAAGAGATCTTCAAAAGACATTCATGATCATCTGTTCACATTGAAGATCGATTCATATCCAAGTATATTTTAAATTTATTTTTTTTATTTAATTTCTATATCTGAATCTTATCTCACATATGATGATCCTGTTTATAGTTTGAAGATATGATCTTATGCATGCTTAGATTAAATTAGATTTAATCTAAAAATTTTAAAATTCTATTGTGTACTTGTTTTGAAAAATCATGCGTGCATGAAATCATAAAACTATCATAGTGGTATCAGAGCCACATTATATGCATGAGATTAAGATTTAGATTTAAAATCTGTAGAGAAAAATTTTATATCTGAAAGATTTTGATATCGTTCTGACATAAGGTTATCCTGACATAACCTGTTATGCTAAATGATTGTCCTAGAATGATGTTAAAATTTTTAATTAGATTGGCTTTTTAGATCTGATTTTTCCAGTATATATGTTGTTGCCCAGCTATGCAACCCAAGAGGGGGGGTGAATTGGGTTTCTAAAAATTTTAAACTTAACTTATGACTTACAACAAATGTTTAACAATAGCTAAATAAATGAGAGAGTATAGTTGATCCAAGGCTAATGGTAGAATGCAAGAATGCAAGAGAATAAAGAAATTCTAAAGAAGAGCAATTAGGCACAACACAAACAAAAAGATTTATAGTGGTTCGGTGCCAACCTTGCACCTACATGCACTCCCCAAGCTCCTACTTGGGAATTCAATCCACTAACTTATATTCAACCTGAATACAAACGTTCGAAACTCCGACTCTAGCTATCCCAAGCTAGTCCACTTATTTTTTGGGTACAAACCAACCCAATACACTCCGATTCAAGGTTCGGATCAACCTTTCCTTATTTTGGAATCCTTCTAAAATAAAAACAATAACTCAAATAGAGTATAACAATCAATAGCTCAGTAAATACAAAAGAAAGCTTTTTAATGAGTGAATGAGACTTTAAATACACTTTACTCAAAGAGAAGAAGGCTCTTTTTGATTTCCTCAAGGTGGTTGGAGACTTGAATGTGCACTTGAGGAGTTGGTGAGCTTGAATTAAAGGCTTCTTGAATGCTTGGAGTGAGCTCTTGCTTAGGGCTGAAAAGTTTGCTTGAAATCCTCTTTTCAAAAATCTTTCTTCTTGATTCTACTTTATGATTCCCACCTTTTTGTCCCTTTTATAGCTTTAAGGAATGGTGGAGAACAATCTGAGCTGAAATAGAGCCGTTAGACCACATTAAATGAGCATTAAAAGCACTTAAAATGGGTTAAAAACTAGCCGTTGCGGAACATTCCCATCACAGGGGTCGACTCATGCTCATAGGTCGATCTCTGTGGAAAAACACCAGAAAACAACCAGAAAACTAAGGTTCTATAATTTTGGCCTAAAAAACAGCAGGGGTCGACTCATGCCTGGGGGGTCGACTCACAGACTGTGCCACCCAAAAAATCTATGTGCCAATCAGCTCATTGTGCCATGAGTCGACTCATGGGGTCGACTCATGTTTTTCAAACATGAATATCTTTCAAAATACAAGTCCAAAAATAATAAAATTTTTACCAATGGATCATAAATCTTTTGTTCTATCACTTGATGCTTTCAAATCAGGATTTGGTACAATTACAATTTTATCCCTGAAAAGCAATAAGTCTTTTTCAAGTGAAAATCATTAGTACCCCTTCAAATGCTTTGTAATCATCAAAATCAATCCAAGGAGCAACAATCTCCCCCTTTTTGATGATGACAAAATACTTGATCAAAAGCATGTATAAAACATTGAGCATGAATTTCAAAGGAATGAAATGCATCATAGGTAGTTTGAAGATAAATAGAAAATTTGCTACCAAATTGAAAATTACTTATAAGTGCATTTGCTTGAAAAGAAGATTGATTCTTTGGCACGTGATACATGTGCCCATTTGCTTGTGTTGCTCATTTGCCTAACAATTTGCCTATTGCTTAAGAATTTGAAGATTTGCTCATTTGATTATTTAATTTTGGTATCAGAGCAGAATTTTTGTTATCAGAGCAAAGCAAAATTTGCCTAAGAATTTTAAAAATTTGCTCTTTGCTCATTTGAAAATATCTCATTTGCTCATTTGATTATTTAATTTTGGTACAGAGCATGCCTAAGAATTTAAAATTTTGCTCATTTGCTTAACATTTTGCTCAATTTGCTTTTGATTCTTTTATCAATTTGCTTTTGATTCTTTAATTTCTCTCCCTTTTTGACAGCATCAACAAAAATTGTTTACTCCCCCTTTTCTGAATAAATTTTCTCTATTTCTTTCTTTTGATGGAATTAATTTTACTAATGTTACTTCTTTAATTTTTTTTTTGTTTGTTCCTTAATTGCATATTGTTTTACTCCCCCTGAATACAGCAAACATAAAAGATATACCATTGGATATCATAGATATGAAATTGCAATTCATAGTATGCACATAATTGAAAGTAACTCAATTTAAAGGTCATACATTAAAAGTCAAAGAGTAGATATATATATAATCAGAAAGTGACTAATACCATATAGTTGTTTCAAAATATAAAAGTCAAACAGTCAACATCATTACATGGCTCAAAAGATAGATCCTAGAAAGAGACAAAAGACAAGACTAACTACAAGGATCTAGTAGAGCTCATGACTGGATGGATCAGAGTCAGATGTATCAGAGATAGGGTGGAGAGATGAAGGATCATGACCAAGGGCTCGTCCTCTACCCCGTTTGCCTCTGCCACGAGTGGAGGTGCCGCCACGAGTGGGCGAGCGAGATGATCCTGAAGGCTGAGAAGCAACAGACTGAACTACAAGAGAGAGTCTGATGGTGTCTAGAAGGTTCAGAGCTCTCGAAATAGACTGTAGCAGTACAGTGAACTGGGTGGATGCATGCTCACTAGAGCCTCTGATCTCTCTCCTCAGGAAATCAAATCCACTCTCCAATACTCCTCTAAGTCTGGCTGCCTCCATAGATAGGTCTGAGACCTCAGTGGTGTACTCCTGTGGCTGTGGATGTGCCAGAGCTAACACTTGCCCCTGCAAGTCAAGTACTCTCCCAGTCAGTCTCAATATATAACCCTCAAGCTGCTGAATGTGAACTGACTGATCTGAGATCATCTGGAAGACAGTGGAGATGTGAGGGATCAAAGTCTGATCAGATACATCATGTGATGTGGATCCCTGTGCAAAAGCTGAAGTGCCCCACTATCGAGAAAGTAAGGAAGCCACACGCTGAGAGATCATCTCAATCTGGTCGTCAGCCAATCTGATCTTTGAGGGGAGTGCTCTGCTGTCTGGCTGCTGGATTGGAGTGTGCCTCCTAGTAGACTTCTGATGGGCCAGCCTCGGGATCTGAAATGAACTGAATGTCTGGAGATGCTGCCCTGATATCATGGAGAGGTGATGAAGGACCTTCTTCCTCAGCTCTGTCCTCAACTCTCTCTTTTGCACCCTTAATCCAACCACCATCAGTCCTAGTAAATCCCATGCGGTGCAAAGTATGTTGGTTGATAGTGTCAGAGTGAGAAAGCCTAGCTGCTGCCTCCCCCTCAAAACTAACTCCAAACCTCCTGAATACCAAAGTGAGGGCCATACCGAAAGGCAGATGTGCCTTGGATCTATTCAGGGTTTCCCTCATGGCTTCTATCATTAATGCAGGGAGGTTTAGGGGGGTTTGGGTAATCACATGAAACATGATGCAGATGTCTCGGCCTGAGAGGAGGTCATGTCTACCACTTCTAGAGAAGAAAAGCTTTGTTACCATTTGATGTAGTATTCTCATCTCAATGGAAAGGATTTGGCCTCTAGTTTGTTTAGACTTCTCGAGAAGGTTCCTCCTAAAATCACATTAATTCCTTCTTCCTTGACTGGGAGTTCCATGTTTGAGTATCCCTCACAGGGCAAATGAAGAATCTCTCCCAAAAGTATAGGATCCAGACAGATATCTATACCTTTAACAGTGGATGTTACTGTTCCATTGCTATAGCTCAAATTCAGATAAAATTCTCTAACCAAATCCACATAGGTAATTTCTTTATGTGAGCAGTAAAATTTCCAACCTTGATCTTTGATTTTTGAACCAATGGAGAACCCCTCTTTTTCAAAAAATCTGAAATCTACATTTTTCCCGGGTTCTACCTTTCTAACAGATAAGGAAATTTTACTGGAGCTTAATGGAGACCGAGAAGAACCTGGAGCAGATGCCAAAACAAGAATGGAAGCAGAAGAGGTCTGAGAAGCCTGTCTCTTCCTATGCACGCCCTCTTCCAACTCGCGGACCGACTTCCTTCTTTGTGGGAGCTTCATTTTTGGAGCCATTTCCACCACCAGAGCAAGCAAGGGGTCTTGGGAGATCAAATATGTCAAGAGATAGAGGGATTTTAAGGGAAGGATAGGGATTTTTGAAAGAGTGAAACTTTGATTTGGAGGAGAAGGGTGGAAGCTAGGGCATGCTCCAACCGCTCCAAACAAGGGAGGAAAAGGGGAAAAACTCGATTCCCAAGGGGTGATTTGAGGTGTAAGGGGTGATGGGAGAAGGATCTAGGGGGTAGGCCTTGGATTTGGAGAGGAAGAAGAAGGGGACCTAAGGTTTTGGAGGGAGGAAGAAGACGGTGAAATGAGTCGGCTCAAAGGAGTGGAATTTCAACAAAATAAGAAGAGCCCGTGGGATTTTGGCCAAAACTGCAAGTTTGCCATTGGGTCGACCCTAGGGGGTCGACTCATGGTTCATAAAATTCAAAAAAATTGATGAATAATTTTCAAAAAATTCGAAACACTGGGAGAAGGATATTTGCTCAAGGATCAATTATGAGAATGATAATTTTAAGCCTTTAAGCCCAAGAGAAATGATGAGAATTGAGTTCAAAGAATTTTTGACATTGATCCCTTGGGATTAGAGAGACATTTAAGCAGATGGATCAAGGATTCCTAGTTCTCTCCTAATTTCACAGAATCTATCTTCACTTAGGGCCTTTGTAAAGATGTCGGTTAATTATTTTTTAGTATACACATAGTCAAGAATTATGTCTTTATTTTGAACATGTTCTCTTATAAAATGATGCCTGATTTCAATATGTTTAGACCTAGAATGCTGAATTGAATTTTTAGTAAGATTTATGGCACTAGTGTTATCACATCTTTTGGGTGTTTCATTAAGTTTTATACCAAAATCTTCGAGTTGTTGCTTAATCCACAAGATTTGAGCACAACAACTTTCGGCTGCAATGTATTCGGCCTCGGCCGTAGACAGTGCTACCGAATTTTGTTTCTTGCTAAACCAGGAGATTAGGTTAACTCCAAGAAATTGGCAAGTTCCAATAGTATTTTTTTTGTCTAATCTACATCCAGCAAAATCAGCATCTGAATATCCTATTAAATCAATTAATGAGTTTTTAGAATACCATAATCCTAGAGTTTGAGTACCATTCAAATATCTAAGGATTTTTTTAACAGCATTCAAGTGAGATTCTTTAGGATTAGATTGAAATCGAGCACAAAGACAAACACTAAACATGATATCAGGTCTACTTGCAGTTAAATATAATAGAGAGCCAATCATACCTCTATAATATTTTAAGTCTACACTTTTACCTTCTTCATCCTTGTCAAGCTTATATGAAGGGCTCATGGGTGTGCCAATTGCTTTGGAGTTCTCCATTCCAAATCTTTTGAGTAATTTTCTTGTGTACTTGCTTTGGGTGATGGAGATTTCTTCCTTTATTTGTTTGATTTGGAGTCCGAGGAAGAATGTTAGTTCTCCCATCATGCTCATCTCGAACTTCCCCTGCATGAGCTTTGCAAAATCTTGACAAAGAGATTCATTAGTAGACCCAAAGATAATGTCATCAACATATATTTGTATAACTAATATATCATCTTTATTTTTTTTAATGAAAAGGGTTGTGTCTACATTGCCTCTTGAAAAACCATTAACGAGTAAAAGTTTGCTTAGCTTTTCATACCAAGCCCTAGGTGCTTATTTCAAACCATATAGAGCTTTATTTAATTTAAAAACATGATTAGGAAAGGCATGATTTTCAAAACCTGAGGGTTATTCTACATAGACTTCTTCAACAATGTATCCATTTAAAAATACACTTTTGACATCCATTTGAAATAATTTAAATTTCATAAAGCAAGCATATGCAAGTAGAAGTCTAATTGCCTCTAGTTTAGCAACAGGTGCAAAGGTCTTATCAAAATCAATTCCTTCTTCTTGATTATAACCTTTAGCAACTAATCTTGCTTTATTTCTTATTACATTTTCATGTTCATCTAATTTATTCCTAAAAACCCATTTTGTGCCAATTATTGAATAATTTTTAGGTCTTGATACTAAAGTCCATACATTATTTCTTTCAAATTGATTAAGTTTCTCTTGCATTGCATTAATCCAATTATAATCTTTTTCAGCTTCTTCAATGATTTTAGGTTCAAGATGAGAGACAAAAGCACAATGATTGAATGTATCTTTAAGTGAAGAACGAGTTCCTACCCCATGCATGGGATCATCAATAATTAGCTCCTTAGGGTGATTGTGAACATACCTCCATTCTTTGGGTAGGTCATTTGTACCTTGAGGTTGTTCTTGTTGTTCTTCACCTCCCTCATCCTGTTTGTCTTCATGTTCCTCATCATCTTGAATTGTTGAATCTTTCATAGTGATCTTCTTCATTTCTTCTATAAGAGGATCTGCATCATCAACACCTTCATTCTTCCTTGAAGGAAGATCGTTAGATTCATCAAAGACAACATGTATTGACTCCTCTACTACTAAGGTTCTTTTGTTAAAAACCCTAAAAGCTTTACTAGTGGAGGAGTAACCAAGAAAAATTGCTTCATCTGATTTTGCATCAAATTTTCCAAGTCTTTCTTTACCATTATTTAATACAAAATATCGACAACCAAAAATATAAAAATATGCAATATTAGGTTTTCTTCCTTTCCAAAGCTCATAGGGGGTTTTCTTTAAAATTTGTCTAATCAAAGCATGATTTAAAATATAACATTCTGTGTTAATAGCTTCCGCCCAAAAGTATCTTGGAAGGTTGCTTTCACATAGCATGGTACGGGCCATTTCTTCTAAGATTCTATTTTTCCTTTCTACTACCCCATTTTGTTGGGGTGTCCTAGGTGCTGAAAAATTGTGACCTATTCCTTTTTCATCACAAAATTTTTCAAATTCTTGATTTTCAAATTTGGTTCCATGATCACTTCGAATATTTTGAATTGAAAATCTTTTTTCATTAGTGACTTTTCGGTAAAATTTAGAGAAAACTTGAAAAGTTTCATCTTTGTGTGCCAAAAAGAAACCCATGTAAAATGAGAGAAATCATCAATAATTACAAAACCATATCGTTTTCCTCCTAGACTAGTAGTTCTAGTAGGTCCAAATAAATCCATGTGCAATAGCTCTAAAGGTCTAGAGGTTGAAATAATATTTTTAGATTTAAATGAAACTCTTATTTGTTTACCTAGTTGGCATGCATCACAGATTCTATCCTTTTCAAAATTCAATTTTGGCAAACCAAGAATCAATTTCTTCTTAATTAATTTTGAAAGTGAATGCATGCTAATATGTGCAAACCTACGATGCCAAAGCCAACTAGTTTCATTAATCTTGGCATTCAAGGATACTAGGCATTGCATGTTTATTTTGGATAGATCATTCAAATCTACCATATAAATATTACCATGTCTATGTCCAACAAATTTAATGCCATCATTAATAGGGCTAGTTACAATGCAAACAGAAGATTCAAAAATAACTTTATATTTTTTATCACAAAATTGACTAATGCTTAGTAAATTATGCTTTAAACCATCAACTAACAAAATATTTTTAATATACTTGGAGGGAGTGATACCAACGTTACCTATACCGATGATCTTTCCTTTACCATTGTCTCCAAAGGTGACCATCCCTCCATTCTTAGCATCAAGTGTGATGAATTGAGATTCATCACCAGTCATGTGTCTCGAGCATCCGCTATCAAGATATCATTTCCTGTTTCCTCCTTGGGATGCTAGACACACCTGCAGGCAAAAGTCAAGTTTTTGTTTTAAGTACCCAAGCTTTCTTGGGTCCTTTTAGGTTAGTCATAATGGTTCTTTTTGAAATTCATATTTTCTTTACATTTGAGTTTACAGATTTGTTAGAGAAGCAAGTATATGACTTGTGTCCTACTCTACCACATTTGAAGCAAGTAATATTAGAAAACTTGTTACTTGAAGAGTTTACATAGATATTTTTCAGATACTTTTGTTTCTTCAAGGGTTTTTAGCCAAGTCTAGCCTTATCATACACGACCTTTTGATTTTCAAGAATCATATTAAGTTTATTAGAACTCAAGGTAAAATTTTCAACTATTGATTTTAGCTTGGTGATTTCATTCTTTAAATTTTGATTTTCTTGAACCAGGGTAGACTTTTCAATTGAAATGCTCTCATTTTGTTTCAGTAAAGATTGATTTTTTGATTTTAGATCTTTGTTCTTTATCCCTAGTTTCTTTAGTTCATCAATTAAATCATAAAAGTTTCATGCAGTTTTTCAAATATAAAGTCACTAGGAGTTTCAGAATTTACCTCATTCTCATGTGCCATAAGGCACAAGTTGGCTTGTTCAGTTGAGTCTTCTTCTTCGGAGCTTGAGTCATCACTCCCACTCTAAGTGGCCATCATGGCCTTCTTCTTGTACTTCTTGGGACCCTTCTTCAGTTGTGGGCATTTGGACTTGAAGTGTCCCGGTTTCTTGCATTCATAGCAGATAAGGGGTTGGTCTTTATCCCTTTTTTTGCTCTGTTCCCCTTTTGTGAATGGCCTCTTCCTCATTCCTTGTTTCCTTTTTCTCAAAAACTTCTTGAACCTTCGAGTAATGAGTGCCATCTCTTCATCCTGCTCTTCATTTTCGGTGTCATCAGTTTCTTCATCTGGTGGAGCTGTGGATTTGAGGGTGATTGTTCTCTTCTTTTTGAGTTCTTCCTCTTGATGTTGTTTCATGCTCAGCACATGTGTCATCAATGATCCAAGAAGCTCTTCCAAGGGTAGAATGTTCAAATCCTTGGCTTCTTGGATGGCGGTCACTTTGTGTTGCCCAGCTATGCAACCCAAGAGGGGGGGTTGAATTGGGTTTCTAAAAATTTTAAGCTTAACTTATGACTTATGAGAAGTGTTTGACAAAGCTAAATAAATAGGGAGAGTAGAATTAATTCAAGGCTAATAGCAAGAGCAAGAATGCAAGAGAATAATGAAGAGATAAAGAAGAGCAATTAGACACACACCAAACAAAAGGATTTATAGTGGTTCGGTGCCAACCTTGCACCTACATCCACTCCCCAAGCTCCTACTTGAAAATTTCAATCCACTAATCTTATATTCAACCCGAATACAAATGTCGGAAACTCTGACTCTAGCTATCCCAAGCTAGTCCACTTATTTTCCGGGTACAAGCCAACCCAATACACTCTGATTCTAGGTTCGGATCAACCTTCCCTTATTTTGGAACCCTTCCAAAACAAAAACAATAACTCAAAATGAGAATAACAATCAATAGCACAAATAAGTACAAAAAAAAGCTCCTTTAATGAGCGAATATGACTTTAAATACACTTTACTCAAGAGAAGAAGACCCTTTTTGGATTTCCTCAAGGTGGTTGGAGACTTGAATGTGCACTTGAGGAGTTGGTGAGCTTGGATTAAAGGCTTCTTGAATGCTTTGAATGAGCTCTTGCTTAGGACTGAAAAGTTAGCTTGAAATCCCTTTTTCAAAATCTCTCTACTTGAATGCTCTTCTTGATTCCCACCTTTTTGTCCCTTTTATAGCTTTAAGAAATAGTGAAAATCATTCTAGACTGAAAAAGAGCCGTTATACTGCATTAAATGAGCATTAAAAGTATTTAAAATGGGTTAAAAACTAGTCGTTGTGAAAAAATCCCATCACAGGGGTCGACTCATGAGTCGACTCATGCTGGGTGTCGACTCATGGGTCGACCTCTGTGGAAAAACATCACAGAATCGAACGGGATCCGAGGTTCTGTAAAACTGGCAAAAAGACCCGCAGAGGTTGACTCATGCCTTGGGGGTCGACTCATGGGTCGACTCACAGGGTGTGCCAAGTCTGTGCCGGCCAGGAATTTCAGCGTACCAGTCATCTCATGTGCCATGAGTCGACTCATGGGTCGACTCATAATTTTCAATCATGCATATCTTTCAAAATACAAGTCCAAAATTAATAAAATTTTCACCATTGGATCATAAATTTTTTGTTCTATCATTTGATACTATCAAATCAGAGTTTTGATAAAATTACAATTTTACCCCTGAAGAGCAATAAGATTTTTTCAAGTGAGAAATATTAGTACCCCTTCAATTGCTTTGTAATCATCAAAATCAATCTAAGGAGCAACAATCTCCCCCTTTTTGATGATGACAAAATATTTGAACAAAAGCATTTATATGAATCAATGATCATAAATTTCAAAGGGATGAAATGCATTACAGGTAGTTTGAAGATAAATAGGAAATTTACTACCAACTTATAAGTGCATTTGCATGAAAAAAAAGATTGATTCTTTTGGCATGTGATACATGTACCCATTTGCATAAATAATTTGCCTATTGCTTGATGATTTGAAAATTTGCTCATTTGATTATGTGATTTTGGTATCAGAGTAGAAAATTTATTTTTGTTATCAGAGCAAAGCAGAATTTACATTAGGATTTGAAAATTGCATGTTTGAAAATATCTCATTTGCTCATTTGCTTGTTTTTCAAATTTCTTAGCATCTTGAAAATTCGCTCATTCTCATTTGATTATTTAGATTTAGTATCAGAGCATGTTTAACAATTAAGTGTATCAATGCATATCTAAGAATTAATTTTAAAGCATGTCAGAGCATGTCAAATTTTAAGATGTATCAGAGCATGTCTAATTTTAAAGCATATCAGAGCATGTCTTAGAAGTAATTTTAAAGGTTGCTCAATTGCTTTGTGCTTAGCAATTCACTCATTTTGTTATCAATCATGTTTTTGATATTTTAATTTCTCCCAATTCACTCATTTTATTTTTAAGTCTTTTATTTGTCTTTCTTTTGATACTTTTGCTTAGCAATCCACTCATTGTATTTTTAAGTCATTTAATAATCTTGCTTTTGATATTTTTCTTTAATTTCTCCCCCTTTTTGACATCATCAAACATTGTTAACTCCTCTTCTTTTTTGAATACATTTTCTCTTTAGTGTTTCTTCAAACTTCTTGTACTAATCATTAATGTTTACTCCCCCTGAATACAGCAATCATAAAACAAAATATGCCATTGAGTACCATAGATATGAATTAGCAACAAAGAGAAGATATATAATCAAAAGATGATTGATACCATTACAAAGAGTAGATATATAATTAAAAGATGATTGATACCATAGTTGTTTCAATACATATTCCATAATATAAAAGTCAACCAGTTAATATCATTACATGGCCCAAAAGATAGATCCTAGAAAGAACAACAGACAAGGCTAGCTACAAGGATCTAGTAGAGCTCATGACTAGATGGATCAGAATCAGATGTATCAGAGATGGGGTGGGGAGATGATGGATCACGACCAAGGACTCATCCTCTACCCCGTCTGCCTCTGCCACGAGTGGAGGTGCTGGCACGAGTAGGTAGGCGAGATGATCCTGAAGGCTGAGAGGCCATAGACTGGACTGCAAGAGAGAGCCTGATGGAATCAAGAATGTTCAGAGCTCTCGAAACAGACTGAAGCAGTGCAGTGAACTGTGTAGAAGCATGCTCACTTGAGCCTCTGATCTCTCTCCTCAAGAAATCAAAACCACCCTCCAAAACACCTCTGAGTCTGCCAGCCTCCGCAGTTAGGTCTGTGACCTTAATAGTGCACTCCTGTGGCTGAGGATGGGCCAAAGCTAAGACTTGCCCCTGCAAGTCAAGTACTCTCCTAGTCAGTCTCAAAATGTAATCCTCGAGCTGCTGAATTCGAACTGACTGATCTGTGATCATCTGAAACACAGTGGAGATATGGGGGATCAAGGTCTGATCAGATGCATCTAATGATGTGGATCCCGGTGCAAACGCAGAAGTGCTCCACTGACGAGAAAGCAAGGAAGCCACACGCTGAGAAATTTGCTCAATCTGATCATCAGCCAATCTGAACTCTGAGGAGGTGCTCTGCTGTCTGGCTGCTGAACTGGTTGTGCCTCCATGTGGACTCTGAAGGGCCAGCCTCTGGATCTGAAACAAACTAGATATCTGGAGATGTTGCCCTGAAGTCATGGAGAGGTGATGAGGGACCTTCTTCCTCAGCTCTGTCCTCAATTCTATCCTCAGCTCTCTCCTCAGCTCTTTCTTCTGTACCCTTGATCCAACCACCATCAATCCTAGTGAATCCCATGCGGTGCAGAGTGTGTTGGTTGATGGTGTCAGCGTGAGAAAGCCTAGCAGATGCCTCCCCCTCAAAACTGACTCCAAACCTCCTGAAAATCAGTGTGAGGGCCATACCAAAAGGCAGATGTGCCTTGGATCTATTCAGTGTTTCTCTCATGGCCTTAATCATTAAAGCAGGAAGGTTTAAGGGGGTTTGGGTGATCACATGAAACATTATACATATGTCTCGGCCAGAAAGGAGGTCATGTCTACCACTTCTCGGGAAGAAAAGCTTTGTCACTAATTGATGTAGAATTCTCATTTCAATTGACAAGATTTTGGCTTCTAATTTATTTAGACTTTCCGAGTAAGTTCCTCCTAAAATTACATTGATCCCTTCTTCCTTCACTGGGAGTTCCATGTTAGAATATCCCTTACAGGGCAAATGTAGAATCTCTCCCAAAATAATAGGATCTAAGCAGATATTAATTCCCTTAACAGTAGAAGTTACTGTTCCATTATCATAGTGCAGATTTAGATAAAACTCTCTAACCAAGTCTACATATGTAACTTCCTTGAGAGAACAGTAAAATCCCCAACCTTAGTTTTTGATCTTTGACCCAAAGGAGAAACCTTCTTTTTCAAAGAATCTAAAGTCCACATTCTTGCCGGTTTCTACCTTTCTGTCAGAGAGAGGAATTTTGCTAGGGCTAAGAGGAGACTGAGAGGGACCTGGTGCAGATGCTGAAGCCGGAATGAGAGCAGAGGAGGTCTGAGAAGCTTGCCTTTTCCTGCGGACGCCTTCTTCCAGCTCACGGACTGATTTCCTTCTTTGAGAGAGTTTCATCTTTGGGGCCATTCTCACCACAAGAGCAAGCAAGGAGACTCGGAAGATCAAATGGGTGAGGAGAAGGAGGGTTATTAGAAGATGGAAAGGGATTTTGCAGAGAGAAATCATGATTTTGAGAAGAACGGTGGAAGCTACGGCACGCTCCAATCGCTTCAGTCAAGGGAGAAAGATGCAAAAAGCTTCTTTTCCAAGGGGTGATTTGAGGTGGAGAGGTGATGGGAGAATGATCTTGGGCTAAATCCTTGGTTTTGGAGAGAACGAAGATGAGGACGATGAGTCTTGGAGGGAGGAAGACGAAGAAGAAGGAGGGGTCGGCTCATGAACGGGCTTTAAGTTAAAAAGGAATGAACCCGTGGGAAGTTGGCCAAGAATTTCAAGTATGCCATTGGGTTGACCCTAGGGGGTCGACTCATGATTCACAAAATTTCAAAAAAAATATGAATAAATTCTAAAAAAATCAAAATTTTGAGAGAAAAATTTTTGCTCAATGATAAGTTGTGAGAATGATAATGTTGAGCTTTTAGGTCCAAGAGAGATGATGAAAATTGAGCTCAAAGAAATTTTGACATCGATTCCTTGGAATTGGAGAAACATTTAGGCAAATAGATCAAGAATTCTTAGATTTCTCCTAATTTCACAGAATCTATCCTCACTAAGGGCCTTTGTAAAGATATCAGCTAATTGATTTTCAGTGCAAATATAGTTAAGAATTATATCTTTATTTTGAACATGTTCTCTTATAAAATGATGTCTTATTTCAATATGTTTAGACCTTGAATGTTGAATTGGATTTTTAGTAAGGTTTATGGCACTTGTGTTGTCACATCTTATGGGTGTTTCATTAAGTTTGATACCAAAGTCTTCGAGTTGTTGCTTAATCCACAAGATTTGAGCACAACAACTTTCGGCTGCAATGTATTCGACCTCAGCCATAGACAGTGCTACCGAATTTTGTTTCTTGCTAAACCAGGAGATTAGGTTAACTCCAAGAAATTGGCAAGTTCCACTAGTACTTTTTCTATCTAATCTACATCCAGCAAAATCAGCATCTGAATATCCTATTAAGTCAATTAATGAGTCCTTAGAGTACCATAATCCTAGAGTTTGAGTACCATTTAAATATCTAAAAATTTTTTAACAGCATTCAAGTGAGACTCTTTAGGATTAGATTGAAATCTAGCACACAAACAAACACTAAACATGATATCAGGCCTACTTGCAGTTAAATATAATAGAGAGCCAATCATACCTCTATAATATTTTAAGTCTACACATTTACCTTCTTCATCCTTGTCAAGCTTACATGAGGGGCTCATGGGTGTGCCAATTGGTTTGAAGTTCTCCATTCCAAATCTTTTGAGTAATTCTTTGGTGTACTTGCTTTGGGTGATGGACATTCCCTCTTTTGTTTGTTTGATTTGGAGTCCGAGGAAGAAAGTAAGTTCTCCCATCATGCTCATCTCGAACTCCCCCTGCATGAGCTTAGCAAAGTCTTGACAAAGAGATTCATTAGTAGACCCAAAAATAATGTCATCAACATAAATTTGTATAACTAACATATCATTTTGATTTCTTTTAATAAAGAGGGTTGTGTCTACATTACCTCTTGAAAAACCATTATTTAGTAAAAATTTGCTTAGCCTATCATACCAAGCCCTAGGTACTTGTTTTAATCCATATAGAGCTTTATTTAATTTAAAAACATGATTAGAAAAAGCATGATTTTCAAAACCTGGAGGTTGTTCTACATAGACTTCTTCAGCAATATATCCATTCAAAAATGCACTTTTGACATCCATTTGAAATAATTTAAATTTTATAAAGCAAGCATATGCAAGTAGAAGTCTAATGGCCTCTAATCTGGCAACAGGTGCAAAGGTCTCATCAAAATCAATTCCTTCTTCTTGATTATAACCTTTAGCAACCAATCTTGCTTTATTTCTTATTACATTTCCATGTTCATCTAATTTGTTCCTAAAGACCCATTTTGTGCCAATTATTGAATAATTTTTAGGTCTTGATACTAAAGTCCATACATTATTTCTTTCAAATTGATTAAGTTTTCTTGCATTGCATTAATCCAATTATAATCATTTTCAGCTTCTTCAATAGTTTTTGGTTCAAGATGAGATATAAAAGCACAATGATTAAATACTTCTCTAAGTGAAGAACGAGTTTTTACCCCATGCATAGGATCACCAATAATTAGCTCCTTAGGGTGATTGTGAACATACCTCCATTCTTTGGGTAGGTCATTTGTACCTTGAGGTTGTTCTTGATGTTCTTCACCTCCCTCATCCTGTTTGTCTTCATGTTCCTTATCCTCTTGAATTGTTGAATCTTTCAGAGTGATCTCCTTCATTCCTTCTATAAGAGGATTTGCATCATCAACACCTTCATTCTTTCTTGAAGAAAGATCGTTAGATTCATCAAAGACAACATGTATGGACTCCTCTACTACTAAAGTTCTTTCTAAAAGCTTTACTAGTGGAGGAGTAACCAAGAAAGATTGCTTCATCTGATTTTGCATCAAATTTTTCAAGTCTTTCTTTACCATTATTTAACACAAAACATCGACAACCAAAAATATGAAAATAAGCAATATTAGGTTTTCTTTCTTTCCAAAGCTTATAGGGGGTTTTCTTTAAAATTTGTCTAATCAAAGCATGATTTAAAATGTAACATGCTGTGTTGATTGCTTCCGCCCAAAAATATCTTGGAAGGTTGCTTTCACAAAGCATGGTACGGATCATTTCTTCTAAGGTTCTGTTTTTCCTTTCTACTATCCCATTTTGTTGGGGTGTCCTAGGAGCAGAGAAGTTATGGCCAATTCCTTTTCATCACAAAAGTTTTCAAAGTCTTGATTTTCAAATTCAGTTTCATGATCGCTTCGAATATTTTGAATTGAAAATCCTTTCTCATTAGTGACTTTTCGGTAAAATTTAGTGAAAACATGAAAAATTTCATCTTTGTGTGCTAAAAAGAAAACTCAAGTAAAACGAGAGTAATCATCTATAATTACAAAATCATATCATTTTCCTCCTAGACTTGTGGTTCTAGTAGGTCCAATAAGTCCATATGCAAAAGCTCTAAAGGTCTAGAGGTTGAAACAATATTTTTAGATTTAAATAAAACTCTTGTTTGTTTACCTAGTTGGCATGCATCACAAATTCTATCCTTTTCAAAATTCAATTTTGGCAAACCAAGAACTAATTCTTTCTTAATTAATTTTGAAAGAGAATGCATGCTAATGTGTGCAAGTCTGCGATGCCAAAGCCAACTAGTCTCATTAATTTTAGCATTTAAGGATACTAGGCATTGCATGTTTATTTTGGCTAAATCATTTAAATCTACCATATAAACATTACCATGTCTATGTCCAATAAATTTAATACCATCATTAATAGGACTAGTTACAATACAAACAGACGATTCAAAAATAACTTTATATCTTTTATCACAAAATTGACTAATGCTTAGTAAATTATGCTTTAAACCATCTACTAACAAAATATTTTCAATGTATTTGGAGGGAGTGATACCAATGTTACCTATACCGATGATCTTTCCTTTGCCATTGTCTCCAAAGGTGACCATCCCTCCATCCTTAGCATCAAGAGTGATGAATTGGGATTCATCACCAGTAATGTGTCTCGAGCATCCACTGTCAAGATACCATTTCCTGTTTCCTCCTTGGGATGCTAGACACACCTGCAAGCAAAAGTCAAGTTTTTGTTTTAGGTACCCAAGCTTTCTTGGATCCTTTTTGGTTAGTCATAATGGTTCCTTTTGGAACCCATATTTTCTTTACAGTTGAGTTTGCAGACTTGTTAGAGAAGCAAGTGTATGACTTATGTCCTACTCTACCACATTTGAAGCAAGTAATATTAGAAGACTTGTTACTTAAAGAGTTTACATAAATATTTTTCAGATACTTTTATTTCTTCAAGGGATTATAGCCAAGTCCAGCCTTATCATACATGGCTTTTTGATTATCAAGAATCATATTAAGTTTATTTGAACTCAAGATGAATTTTTCTACTATTGGTTTTAGCTTGGCAATTTCATTCTTTAAACTTTGATTTTCTTGAAGCCGGGTGGATTTTTCAATTGAAATATTTTTATTTTGTTTCAATAAAGATTGATTTTTTAATTTTAGATCTTTGTTCTTCATCCCTAGTTTCTTTAATTCATCAACTAAATCATAAAATACTTCATGTAATTCTTCAAATGTAAAGCCACTAGGAGTTTCGAAAATTACCTCATTTTGTATGCCATAAGGCACAGGTTGGCTTGTTCGGTTGAGTTTTCTTCGTCGGAGCTTGAGTCATCACTCACACTCCAAGTGGCTATCATGGTCTTCTTCTTGTACTTCTTGGCACCTTTCTTCAGTTGTGGGCATTCGGATTTGAAGTGTCCCGGCTTCTTGCATTCGTAGCAGATAAGGGGTTGGTCTTTCTCTTTTTCTTTGCTCTGTTTCCCTTTTGTGAATGGCCTCTTCCTCATCCCTTGTTTCCTTTTTCTCAAAAATTTTTTGAATCTTTGGGTAATGAGTGCCATCTCTTCATCCTGTTCTTCATCTTCAGTGTCATCAGTTTCTTCATCTGATGGAGCTGTGGATTTGAGGGTAATTATTCTTTTCTTTTTGACTTCTTTCTCTTGATGTTGCTTCATGCTTAGCTCATGAGTCATCAATGATCCAAGAAGCTCTTCCAAGGGTAGAACGTTCAAGTCCTTAGCTTCTTGGATGGCAGTCACTTTGGCTTTCCAAGTTCTTGGTAAGGACCTGAGAATCTTTCTTACAAGCTCACTGTTAGTATATGACTTACCAAGACTCTTTAAACCATTAATAATATCAGTAAAGCGAGTAAACATTCCAGTTATGGACTCATCATGCTTCATTTTAAACAATTCATATTTATGCACAAGCATGTTGATTTTAGACTCCTTTACTTGATTGGTTCCCTCATGGGTTACTTCTAACCTATCCCATATTTTTTTAGCAGATGAGCAAGTAGAAATGCGATTAAATTCGTTAGCATCAAGAGCACAATAAAGAACATTCATTGCTTTAGCATTTAATTGGGCCATCTTCTTATCAACCTCATCCCATTCTTTCTCGGGTTTGGCTGATTCCTCACCATCTATAATTTTAATGGGTGTGTGAGGACCGTTCACTATGATACTCCACATATCATAGTCGAGTGCTTGAATGAATATTTTTATCCGAACTTTTCAATAGGTGTAATTAGACCCATTGAAAAGTGGAGGTCGGTTGGTGGATTGCCCCTCGGCTAGAGAAGTGCCGACATGAGTCGCCATAGATCTTTGGCTCTTTGATTGTTTAGATCAAAGAAGGGCTAGAGCACCGGGCTCTGATACCACTTGTTGCCCCGCTATGCAACCCAAGAGGGGGGGGTGAATTGGGTTTTTAAAAATTTTAAGCTTAACTTATGACTTATGAGAAGTGTTTGATAAAGCTAAATAAATAGGAAGAGTAGAATTAATTCAAGGCTAATAGCAAGAGCAAGAATGCAAGAGAATAATAAAGAGATAAAGAAGAGCAATTAGACACACACCAAACAAAAAGATTTATAGTGGTTCGGTGCCAACCTTGCACCTACATCCACTCTCCAAGCTCTTACTTGGAAATTTCAATCCACTAATCTTGTATTCAACTTGAATACAAACGTCGGAAACTCCGACTCTAGCTATCCCAAGCTAGTCCACTTGTTTTTTGGGTACAAGCCAACCCAATACACTCCGATTCTAGGTTCGGATCAACCTTTTCTTATTTTGGAACCCTTTCAAAATAAAAATAATAACTCAAAATGAGAATAACAATCAATAGCATAAATAAGTACAAAGAAAGCTCTTTTAATGAGCGAATATGACTTTAAATACACTTTACTCAAGAGAAGAAGACCCTTTTTGGATTTTCTCAAGATGGTTGGAGACTTGAATGTGCACTTGAGGAGTTGGTGAGCTTGGATTAAAGGCTTCTTGAATGCTTTGAATGAGCTCTTGCTTAGGGCTGAAAAGTTAGCTTGAAATCTCTTTTTCAAAATCTCCCTACTTGAATGCTTTTTTTGATTCCCACCTTTTTGTCCCTTTTATAGCTTTAAGAAATAGTGAAAATTATTCTAGACTGAAAAAGAACCGTTAGACTGTATTAAATGAGCATTAAAAGTATTTAAAATGGGTTAAAAACTAGCCGTTGCAAAAAAATTCCGTCACAAGGGTCGACTCATGAGTCGACTCATGCCTGGGTGTCGACTCATGGGTCGACCTCTGTGGAAAAATATCACAGAATCGAACGGGATCCGAGGTTCTGTAAAACTGGCAAAAAGACCCGCAAAGGTCGACTCATGAGTCGATTCATGCCTTGGGGGTCGACTCACAGGGTGTGCCAAGTCTGTGCCGGCCAGAAATTTCAACGTGCCAGTCATCTCATGTGCCATGAGTCGACTCATGGGTCGACTCATGATTTTCAATCATGCATATCTTTCAAAATACAAGTCCAAAATCAATAAAATTTTCACCATTGGATCACAAATTTTTTGTTCTATCATTTGATACTATCAAATCAGGGTTTTGGTAAAATTACAATTTTGCCCCTGAAGAGCAATAAGATTTTTTCAAGTGAGAAATATTAGGACCCCTTCAACTGCTATGTAATCATCAAAATCAATCTAAGGAGCAACACTTTGGCTTCCCAAGCTCTTGGTAAGGACCTGAGAATCTTTCTTACAAGCTCACTGTTAGAATAGGACTTACCAAGACTCTTTAAACCATTTATAATATCAGTAAAGCGAGTAAACATTTCAGTTATAGACTCATCATGCTCCATTTTAAACAATTCATATTTATGCATGAGCATGTTAATTTTGGACTCCTTTACTTGATTAGTTCCTTCATGGGTTACTTCTAATATATCCCATATTTTTTAGCAGACAAGCAAGTTGAAATACGATTAAATTTATTTGCATCAAGAGCACAATACAAGACATTCATAGCTTTAGCATTTAGTTGTGCCATTTTCTTATCAACCTCATCCCACTCTTTTTTGAGTTTGGCTGATTCCACACCATCAATAATTTTAGTGGGTGTGTGAGGGCCGTTCACTATGATACTCCACATATCATAGTCGAGTGCTTGAATGAAGATTTTCATCCGAGCTTTTCAATAGGTATAATTGGACCCATTGAAAAGTGGAGGTCGGTTAGTGGACTGCCCCTCAGCTAGAGAAGTGCCAACTTGAGTTGCCATAGATCTTTAGCTCTTTGATTGGTTAGATCAAAGTAGGGCTTGAGCACCGGGCTCTGATACCACTTGTTGCCCAGCTATGCAACCCAAGAGGGGGGGTGAATTGGGTTTCTAAAAATTTTAAACTTAACTTATGACTTACAACAAATGTTTAACAATAGCTAAATAAATAAGGAGAGTATAGTTGATCCAAGGCTAATGGTTGAATGTAAGAATGCAAGAGAATAAAGAAATTCTAAAGAAGAGCAATTAGGCACAACACAAACAAAAGGATTTATAGTGGTTCGGTGCCAACCTTGTACCTACATCCACTCCCCAAGCTTCTACTTGAGAATTTCAATCCACTAACTTGTATTCAACCTAAATACAAATGTTGAAAACTCTGACTCTAGCTATCCCAAGCTAGTCCACTTATTTTTTGAGTACAAGCCAACCCAATACACTCCGATTCAAGGTTCGGATCAACCTTCCCTTGTTTTGGAACCCTTCCAAAACAAAAATAATAACTCAAACAGAGTATAACAATCAATAGCTCAGTAAATACAAAAGAAAGCTCCTTTAATGAGCGAATGCGACTTTAAATACACTTTACTCAAAGAGAAGAAGGCTCTTTTTGATTTTCTCAAGGTGGTTGGAGACTTGAATGTGCACTTGAGGAGTTGGTGAGCTTGAATTAAAGGCTTCTTGAATGCTTTGAGTGAGCTCTTGCTTAGGACTGAAAAGTTTGCTTGAAATCTTCTTTTCAAAAATCTCTCTTCTTGATTCTACTTTATGATTCCCACCTTTTTGTCCCTTTTATAGCTTTAAAGAATGGTGGAGAACAATCTGGGCTGAAATAGAGCCGTTAGACTACATTAAATGAGCATTAAAAGTACTTAAAACAGGTTAAAAACTAGTCGTTGCAGAACATTCCCGTCACAGGGGTCGACTCATGGGTCGACTCATGCTCATGGGTCGACCTCTGTGAAAAAACACCAGAAAACAACCAGAAAACCAAGATTCTGTAATTTTGGCCTAAAAAATAGCAGGGGTCGACTCATGGGTTGACTCATGCCTGGGGGATCGACTCATGGGTCGACTCACAGACTGTGCCACCCAAAAAATTTGCGTGCCAATCAGCTCATTGTGCCATGAGTCGACTCATGGGGTCAACTCATATTTTTCAAACATTAATATCTTTCAAAATACAAGTTCAAAAATAATAAAATTTTTATCAATGGATCACAAATCTTTTGTTCTATCACTTGATGCTTTCAAATCAGAATT
This sequence comes from Elaeis guineensis, assembly GCF_000442705.2. NCBI lineage: Eukaryota > Viridiplantae > Streptophyta > Magnoliopsida > Arecales > Arecaceae > Elaeis > Elaeis guineensis. The sequence goes on from NC_025994.2 coordinate 36,972,105, forward strand.
TGATAAAATTATGATTTTGCCCCTGAAAAGCAATAAGTCTTTTTCAAGCAAAAATTATTAGTACCCCTTCAAATGCTTTGTAATCATCAAAATCAATCTAAGGAGCAACATATGTGATATATATTTTATTATTTAGATCTAAAAAAAGTTTCGAGATCTGTTTTGATTCATATATATGATATATGAAAGCATGTTTAGGGCTGAAATTTATTTCTATGAGCCGAACTTGTTTATGTATGTGATACATATTTTGTATGTATGATCTGAAATTATTTTGAGATCAAAATTTACTCTTTATACAAAGAATTTAGATCTGAAAATTATGATTTAAGATCTAAAATTAGTGTTTGTGCATAAAGAATTAGTCATGGGTAGATCAAATTAGGTCATATAATTTGATTACATCAAAAGAGTTTCTGATTGATCATGTTGGATCTAAATCGATTTAGCAGTTGATCAAACTGAGTCAAGTGTTGATTAATGTGAGGTCAATAGAGCCTAAGATCATATAATTGTAGTTGATCGAATCGGTTGACACCCATATGTAGAATCAATTAACTTAAGGACCTAATTCGGCTCTATGGCTCGAGTCTAATTCACCTAAGCTAATCTATTCGGATTAATTATCCAATTGGTGTCTAAGATAAAAAATTGAAAGGTGGTTATTTAATTGGTTTCGTTCACTTACCTAACCAATTTATTGGTATCTAAGAAAAACAACGGGGGGACCCCCACCAATCTCTACTTACCTGATCAATTTGGTATATTGAGTCTTAAATATGGTTGCTTGGTGGTTTGATTTAGCCCATGCCAATTACATTAATCATGTGATAAGTGATTAGATGAGAACTAAATTCAAATCTCTCTAAAATATTAAGTCCAAGATCTTCCATCGTTGTAGATGTACGGGCATACTATCGGCATTGATTGTTCTTGACTGGTCATAGTGGTTCAGTTGCATCGGAAACACGCAACCATTCTATTAGCAAAGAATTACTGGGGGTAAAGATGGGGTTGGACCCAATAATTATTAGGTGAGGGACCCAATGACGGCTTTACACCTACTTATGAATGGTGGATCTGACTTAACTAAGGAGTGCGGGCAATAATTGTTAGGTGAGCCCATATGACTTAGAGACCAAGTGGCTGCAACATACTTAGAGATGCATCTGGAAGAGTTATCTATGCATCGGTGTTCATTCGTGTTACCAATAACTGTTAGGTGAGGTGCACGGCATCAATGGGATCGCAACACCCACTAGAAATCTAATTATCACGTCAGAAATTTCATTCTCTATCTGAAGAGTGTTGCTCCTTGGATTGATTTTGATGATTACAAAGCATTTGAAGGGGTACTAATGATTTTCGCTTGAAAAAGACTTATTGCACTTCAGGGGCAAAATCATAATTTTACCAAACTTTGATTTGAAAGCATTAAGTGCTAGAACAAAAGATTTGTGATCCATTGATGAAAATTTTATAGTTTTTGGACATGTATTTTGAAAGATATCCATATTTGAAAATTTGAGTCGACCCCATGAGTCGACTCATGGCACAAAGGGCTGATTGGCATGCAAAATTTTGGGTGGCACAGTCTGTGAGTCGACCCCCCAAGCATGAGTCGACCTATGAGTCGACCCCTACTGTTTTTAGGCCAAAATTACAGAACCTTTATTTTCTGCTGTTTTCTACAGAGGTCGACCCATGAGCATGAGTCGACCCATGAGTCGACCCCTGTGACAGAAAAGTTCCACAACGGCTAGTTTTTAACCCATTTTAAGTGCATTTAATGCTCATTTAATGTGGGCTAATGGCTCTATTTCAGCCTAGATTGCTCTCCACCATTCCTTAAAGCTATAAAAGGGACAAAAAGGTGGGAATCATTAAGAAGAGAGATTTTTGAAAAGAAGATTTCAAGCATACTTTTTAATCCTAAGCAAGAGCTCACTCTAAGCATTTAAGAAGCTTTTAATTCAAGCTCACCAACTCCTCAAGTGCTCATTCAAGTCTCCAACCACCTTGAGAAAATCGAAAAGAGCCTTCTTCTCTTTGAGTAAGGTATATTTAAAGCTCCATTCACTCATTTAAGGAGATTCTTTTGTATTTTCTATGCTTTTGATTGTAATACTCTGTTTGAGTTATTATTTTTATTTTGGAAGGGTTCCAAAACAAGGGAAGGTTGATCCGAATCTTGAATCAGAGTGTATTGGGTTAGCTTGTACCCAAAAAATAAGTGGACTAGCTTGGGATAGCTAGAGTCGGAGATTTCGACGAGTGTATTCAAGTTGAATACAAGTTAGTGGATTGGAATTCCCAAGTAGGAGCTTGGAGAGTGGATGTAGGTGCAAGGTTGGCACCGAACCACTATAAATCCTCTTGTTTGTGTTGTGCCTAATTGCTCTTCTTTAGAACTTCTTTATTCTATTGCATTCTTGCATTTAATCATTAGCCTTGAATCAATTATACTCTCCTTATTTATTTAGCTATTGTTAAACAATTTTCATAAGATATAAGTTAAAGTTAAAATTTTTAGAAACCCAATTCACCCCCCCCTCTTGGGTTGCATAGCTGGGCAACAAGTGGTATCAGAGCCCGGTGCTCTAGCCCTACTTTGATCTAACCAATCAAAGAGCTAAAGATCTATGGCAACTCAAGTTGGTACTTCTCTAGCCGAGGGACAGTCCACTAACTGACCTCCACTTTTCAATGGATCCAACTATACCTATTGGAAAGCTCAGATGAAAATCTTCATACAAGCACTCGACTATGATATGTGGAGTATCATAGTAAACGGCCCCCACACACACACTAAAATTATTGATGGTGTGGAATCAGCCAAACTCGAAAAAGATTGGGATGAGGTTGATAAGAAAATGGCCCAACTAAATGCTAAAGCTATGAATGTTCTATATTGTGCTCTTGATGCTAATGAATTTAATCACATTTCAACTTGTTTGTCTGCTAAAGAAATATGGGATAGATTAGAAGTAACCCATGAAGGAACCAATCAAGTAAAGGAGTCCAAAATTAACATGCTCGTGCATAGATATGAACTGTTTAAAATGGAGCATGATAAGTCTATAACTAAAATGTTTACACGCTTTACTGATATTATAAATGGTTTAAAGAGTCTTGGTAAGTCCTATTCTAACAGTGAGCTTGTAAGAAAGATTCTTAGGTCCTTACCAAGAACTTGAAAAGTCAAAGTGACCGCTATCCAAGAAGCCAAAGATCTAAACATCCTACCCTTGGAAGAGCTTCTTGGATCATTGATGACACATGAGCTGAGCATGAAACAACATCAAGAGGAAGAAGTCAAAAAGAAGAGAACAATTGCCCTCAAATCCACAGCTCAACCAGATGAAGAAACTGATGACTCCGAAAATAAAGAGCAGGATGAAGAGATGGCACTCATTACTAGAAGGTTCAAGAAGTTTTTGAGGAAAAGGAAACAAGGAATGAGGAAGAGACCACTCACAAAAGGGGAACATAGCAAAGAAAAGGATAAAGACCAGCCCCTTATCTGCTATGAATGCAAAAAATCGAGATACTTCAAGTTCGAATGCCCACAATTGAAGAAGGGTCTCAAGAAGTACAAGAAGAAGGCCATGATGCCACATGGAGTGAAAGTGATGACTCAAGCTCTGAAGAGGAAGACTCAACTGAACAAGCCAACTTGTGCCTTATGGCACATGATAATGAGGTAAATTCTGAAACTCCTAGTGACTTTACATTTGAAGAACTGCATGAAGCTTTTTATGATTTAATTGATGAACTAAAGAAACTAGGGATAAAGAATAAAGATCTAAAATCAAAAAATTAATCTTTACTAAAACAAAATGAAAGCATTTCAATTGAGAAGTCTACCCTGTTTCAAGAAAATCAAAATTTAAAGAATGAAATTGCCAAGCTAAAACTAATAGTTGAAAAATTCATCTTGAGTTCTAACAAACTTAATATGATTCTTGAAAATCAAAAGCCATATATGATAAGGCTGGACTTGGTTATAACCCCTTGAAGAAATAAAAGTATCTGAAAAATATCTATGTAAACTCTTCAAGTAACAAGTTTTATAATATTACTTGCTTCAAATGTGGTAGAGTAGGACACAAGTCATACACTTGCTTCTCTAACAAATCTGTAAACTCAAATGTAAAGAAAATATGGGTTCCAAAAGAACCATTATGACTAACCAAAAAGGACCCAAGAAAGCTTGGGTACCTAAAACAAAAACTTGACTTTTGCCTGCAGGTGTGTCTAGCATCCCAAGGAGGAAACAGAAAATGGTATCTTGATAGCGGATGCTCGAGACACATGACAGGTGATGAATCCCAATTCATCACACTTGATGCTAAGAATGGAGGGATGGTCACCTTTAGAGACAATGGTAAAGAAAAGATCATCGGTATAGGTTGTTGGGAAATGTGTCCCAAAAAGCCAATCGTCAAGCTGTTGACGGTTGAGCAACCAAGTATTGTAATTGATTTGTTAATAAATAAAATATATTTGGCATTTTCATCATAAACTTTCATCTTCTAATGAACTCCATTGTTATGATGAAGTCCTTAGGACTATTTAGGTTCGATAAAGAGAGGATTTATCGATTAGTCCTTAAAACTGTTCACGACCAAATGATAGGCTGTTAATAAGGACGACAGCTTCTATCGAGCATAGGTCGTTGTAGGCCATATGGGTTGGTTGTCCTCTTAACCAAGGAGTGTGGAGACACTGGTATGGCATACAGGTGAGATGTAAGGGTACATCATCATTGAACATGACCAACTCCAGAGTATTCTACTGTCGAGAATATCTCTGATGAGATATAGGTATAAGTGTCCCTTAGACCTGAGATCGCCTCAGTGACTTGCAAGCAACTCACTGTACTTTGATACTAGACTAACTAAATTTCTAATTCAGGGATGGAAGGCTTCTGGGCACAGTCAAGTACTTGTGAAGTCAGAGTGTGATCGAGATGGGATTGACCACTCCAAGAGTTGGAGAAGAATGAGTCGCTGTATTTCAATTTAGCAAAACCTTGGCCAGGGTAATCCATCAGATGGATTTGATATTTTGAAATACAATGTGGACAACCTGATCAGAGTTGACAGTTAAACTCTGGGGTGTCCTATGATCATTTTGATTAAGGGGATGAATTATATGAAAACTATATCCGCATGGGTTCTAAGGATGTTGTTCTACACATTCGACCTATCCGGTCGTCGGGTACCATTGCTAGATGGTCACTTCGATTGGTATAGAAATTTATTCCTATACTATCGGCTTAGGTTCGGATCTATGAGGTCACACAAATTAGAGTTCATGATCCGATCAGATGGTTGATCAAGGATTAAGAATCGTTCTAGGGTTAAATGATCAATACGATTGACATTTAACCCAGTGCAAGTGTTGCAGGAGGATCGATTAGCAATTTGATTGCTAATTGGCTTAATTTGATTAAGCCAATGGGTTGAGATTAAGTCTAATTAAATATGATTTAATTAGATTTATTTTGGGCTTGATTGGATCAAGTCCAATTGGTTTATTGGATAAGCCAAGTGCAAGGAAAAACTAGTCCTAGTTCAACTAGGACTTGGGTCAATCTAATTTCTAATTTGATTAGAAAATTAAATCAGATTTAAATCTAATTTAATCTGATTAAATTAGGTTCTTAATTGGGTTAAGACCTATTTTAATTGGGTTGATCTAATTTTGATTTGATTTGATTTGGAAAACCAAATTAAAATAAATCATAAGACAGAATCCTAGTAAGACTAGGATTCCACCTTGCGCCACATAAGCCTTCTCCACCCCTCTCTCTTATTCAACGCCAATCTCCACTTATTTTGTGCAACAAAAGCCCTCTCTCAGATCTCTCCCACGTTCACAAAAGGTCTCCTCTCTTCTTTCTTACATGGAAGGTGGTTTGGATCAAATCTAAAAGGAATAAGTTTGGATTTCGAATTCTATGAGATAGAGTTTTAGAAATCCAAAACTCTTTCAATTTTGCACCGAATTTATCCAAATTTTTTTTGGAATTTTCGTGGATTTTAGGTATACATTGTGCACCCTTTTATATTGATCCATACACAAAAATATGAAGGAGGTGCTCAAGAGTTGGGCGTCCCTTAACTTGCCATATTTGGATAAGCCTTGACTAGGTGTTTGACCTAGACAAGGACTCTATCATATCTCTCTATATAAGATGAGTTTCTTTATAAATTTTAGGATAAGTCAGAGATTTAAGAGACCTTTGTACCATCCAAAAATTAGAGAGAAATACCTTTGGGTAGTGGAGATATAAAAGATGCAAGTTTGGGTGTCTAGAGAGAAAAACGTGAAGAAGAAGAGGGTCTTCTTCTAGGGTTTTTATTTTCATATCTTTCCTCCCTCCATCTTGAGTTTCTGAGAGTATCTCAGATCTGAAACTCCTCCTTCTACTTTCCATCTTTGGAAGAGTCCAAATCAAGAAGAAGGAGGCACCTGATCAACCATCAAAGAAGGATCAGCGCAGTACTAGCATACTGTGCTGATTTCCTGAAGCATGACTTCTGATCGAGATTCGTGGGCTCGTGTGGATGACTCCTAGAGGCCGGATGCGTGTGCGGCTTGCAACATCATCCTCAAGCCCAGATCAACAAGGTTAGAACATCTAACTTGCAAGGTAATAGATCTGATCTATTGTTTAATACATACATTAGATGTAGCTAGTATAAAAATATGTTGATATAATCAACATGTAGTTCATACTATATTTATATATATTTTAATTTTTGATTTAATGCTATGTAATAATCATGTAATAGGATCTTAGATCTAAAGATTTTTTGATTTAAAAAATAAATTTTGATTTATTTTAGTCTTCCACTGTATGATCTTGAAAAAGTTTCAAGATCTAACCCTGAAACCCTAGATCTGGTTCCTACATAGGTAACATTGGTATCACTCCCTCCAAGTACATTGAAAATATTTTGTTAGTAGATGGTTTAAAGTATAATTTACTAAGCATTAGTCAATTTTATGATAAAGGATATAAAGTTATTTTTGAATCTTCTGTTTGCATTGTAACTAGTCCTATTAATGAAGGCATTAAATTTGTTGGACATAGACATGATAATATTTATATGGTAGATTTGAATGATCTATCCAAGATAAACATGCAATGCCTAGTATCTTTGAATGCCAAAATTAATGAGACTAGTTGGCTTTGGCATCGTAGGCTTGCACATATTAGCATGCATTCACTTTCAAAACTCATTAAGAAGGAATTGGTTCTTGGTTTGCCAAAATTAAATTTTGAAAAGGATAGAATCTGTGATGTATGCCAACTAGGTAAACAAACAAGAGTTTCATTTAAATCTAAAAATATTATTTCAACCTCTAGACCTTTAGAGCTATTACACATGGATTTATTTGGACCTACTAGAACTACTAGTCTAGGAGGAAAATGATATGGTTTTGTAATTATTGATGATTTCTCTCATTTTACATGGGTTTTCTTCTTGGCACATAAAGATGAAATTTTTCAAGTTTTCTCTAAATTTTATCGAAAAGTCACAAATGAGAAAGAATTTTCAATTCTAAACATTCGAAGTGATCATGGAACCGAATTTGAAAATCAAGACTTTGAAAAATTTTATGATGAAAAAGGAATAGGCCATAATTTTTCTGCACCTAGGACACCCCAACAAAATGGAGTAGTAGAAAAAAAAATAGAACCCTAGAAGAAATGGCTCGTACCATGCTATGTGAAAGCAACCTTCCAAGATACTTTTGGATGGAAGCTATTAACACAGCATGTTACATTTTAAATCATGCTTTAATTAGATAAATTTTAAAGAAAACCCCCTATGAGCTTTGGAAAGGAAGAAAACCTAATATTGCATATTTTTATATTTTTGGTTGTCGATATTTTGTATTAAACAATGGTAAAGAAAGACTTGGAAAATTTGATGCAAAATCCGATGAAGCCATCTTTCTTGGTTACTCCTCCTTTTGTAAAGCTTTTAGGGTTTTTAACAAAAGAACCTTAGTAGTAGAGGAGTCAATACATGTTGTCTTTGATGAAACTAACGATCTTCCTTCAAGAAAGAATGAAGATGTTGATGATACAGATCCTTTATAGAAGGAATGAAGGAGATCACTCTGAAAGATTCAACAATTCAAGATGATGAGGAATATGAAGACAAACAGGATGTGGGAGGTGAAGAACAACAAGAACAACCTCAAGGTACAAATGACCTACCCAAAGAATGGAGGTATGTTCACAATCACCCTAAGGAGCTAATTATTGGTGATCCTATGCATGGGGTAAGAACTCATTCTTCACTTAAAGATGCATTCAATCATTGTGCTTTTATCTCTCATCTTGAACCTAAAACCATTGAAGAAGCTGAAAAAGATTATAATTGGATTAATGCAATGCAAGAAGAACTTAATCAATTTGAAAGAAATAAAGTATGGAATTTAGTATCAAGACCTAAAAATTATTCAATAATTGGCACAAAATGAGTTTTTAGGAATAAATTAGATGAACATGGAAATGTAATAAGAAATAAAGCAAGATTGGTTGCTAAAGGTTATAATCAAGAAGAAGGAATTGATTTTGATGAGACCTTTGCACCTGTTGCTAGATTAGAAGCAATTAGACTTCTACTTGCATATACTTACTTTATGAAATTTAAATTATTTCAAATGGATGTCAAAAGTACCTTTTTGAATGGATATATTGCTGAAGAAGTCTATGTAGAACAATCCCCAGGTTTTAAAAATCATGCTTTTCCTAATCATGTTTTTAAATTAAATAAAGCTCTATATAGTTTGAAACAAGCACCCAGGGCTTGGTATGAAAGGCTAAGCAAATTTTTACTTAATAATAATTTTTCAAGAGGCAATGTAGACACAACCCTTTTCATTAAAAGAAATCAAGATGATTTATTAGTTATACAAATATATGTTGATGACATTATTTTTGGGTCTACTAATGAATCTCTTTGTCAAGATTTTGCAAAGCTCATGCAGGGGGAGTTCGAGATGAGCATGATGGGAGAACTTACATTCTTTCTCAGACTCCAAATCAAACAAACAAAGGAAGGAATCTCCATCACCCAAAGCAAGTACACAAGGGAATTACTTAAAAGATTTGGAATGGAGAACTCCAAAGCAATTGGCACACCCATGAGCCCTTCATGTAAGCTTGACAAGGATGAAGAAAGTAAAAATATAGACTTAAAATATTATAGAGGTATGATTGGCTCTCTACTATATTTAACTGCTAGCAGACCTGATATTATATTTAGTGTTTGTCTTTGTGCTCGATTTCAATTTAATCCTAAAGAATCTCACTTGAATGCTGTTAAAAGAATCCTTAGATATTTGAATGGTACTCAAACTCTAAGATTATGGTACTCTAAGGACTCATTAATTGATTTAATAGGATATTCAGATGCTGATTTTGCTGGATGTAGATTAGATAGAGAAAGCACTAGTGGAACTTGCCAATTTTTTGGAGTTAACCTAATCTCCTGGTTTAGCAAGAAACAAAATTTAGTAGCACTGTCTACGGCCGAGGCCGAATACATTGCAGTCAGAAGTTGTTGTGCTCAAATCTTGTGGATTAAGCAACAACTCGAAGATTTTGATATCAAACTTAATGAAACTCCCATAAGATGTGATAACACTAGTGCCATAAATCTTACTAAAAATCCAATTTAGCATTCTAGGTCTAAACATATTGAAATCAGGCATCATTTTATAAGAGAACATATTCAAAATAAAGATATAATTATTGACTAGATTTGTACTGAAAAATAATTAGCCGACATCTTTACAAAGGCTCTAAGTGAAGATAGATTCTGTGAAATTAGGAGAGAACTAGAAATCTTTGATCCATCTGCTTAATTGTCTCTCCAATCCCAAGAGATCAATGTCAAAAACTTCTTGAACTTAATTCTCACCATTTCTCTTGGGCTTAAAAGGTCAAAATTATGATTCTCATAATTGACCATTGAGCAAACATCCTCCTCCTAAAGTTTCGAATTTTTCGAAATTTGTTTCATCATTTTTCTGAGTTTCAATGTGCCATGAGTCAATCCCTAGGGTTGACCCAAGGGCAAACTTGTAGTTTTGGCCAAAATCCCACAGGCTCCTTCTTTTTGTTGAAAACCTATTCTTTGAGCCGACCCATTCCACCGTCTTCTTCCTCCCTCCAAAACCTTAGGTCCCTTTTTCTTCCTCTCCAAACCCAAGTCCTTCCCCCAAGATTCTTCTCCCATCACCCCTTACACCTCAAATCGACCCTTAGGAATCAAGCTCTTCCCCTTTTCCTCCCTTGATTGGAACGGATTGAGCGTGCCCTAGATTCTATCCTTCTCCTCCAAATCAAGGTATCACTCCTCCAAAAATCCCTAACCTTCCCCTAAAATCCCTCTATCTCTTCACACATTTGACCTCCTAAGACCCTTGCTTGCTCTGGTGGTGGAAATGGCTCCAAAAATAAAGCTCCCACAAAGAAGGAAGTCGGTCCGCGAGTTGGAAGAAGGCGTGCGCAGGAAGAGACAGGCTTCTCAGACCTCATCAGCTTCAATCCCTATTTCGGCATCTGCTCCAGGTTCTTCTCGGTCTCCATTAAGCCCCAGTAAAATTTTCTTATCTGATAGAAAGGTAGAACCTGGGAAAAATATAGATTTCAGATTTTTTGAAAAAGAGGGGTTCTCTATCGGTTCAAAAATCAAAGATCAAGGTTGGGGATTCTACTGCTCACTTAAAGAAATTACCTATGTGGATTTGGTTAAAAAATTTTATCTGAACTTGAGCTATGGCAATGGAACAGTAACATCCACTGTTAAGGGTATAGATATCTATCTAGATCCTATACTTTTGGGAGAGATTCTTCATTTACCCTGTGAGGGATACTCAAACATGGAACTCCCAGTCAAGGAAGAAGGAATTAATATGATTTTAGGAAGAACCTTCTCGGGAAGCCTAAACAAACTAGAGGCCAAGATCCTTTCCATTGAGATGAGGATACTATATCAAATGGTAACAAAGCTTTTCTTCCCTAGAAGTGGTAGACATGACCTCCTCTCAGGTCGAGACATCTGTATCATGTTTCATGTGATTACCCAAACCCCCCTAAACCTCCCAGCATTAATGATAGAAGCTATGAGGGAAACCCTGAATAGATCCAAGGCACATCTGCCTTTCGGTATGGCCCTCACTTTGGTATTCAGGAGGTTTGAAGTTAGTTTTGAGGGGGAGGCTGCAGCTAGGCTTTCTCACTCTGACACCATCAACCAACATACTTTGCACCGCATAGGATTTACTAAGATAGATGGTGGTTGGACTAAAGGTGTAGAAGAGAGAGCTGAGGATAGAGCTGAGGAAGAAGGACCATCGTCACCCCTCCATGATCTCAGGGCAGCATCTCCAGACATTCAGTTAGTTTCAGATCCCGAGGCTGGCCCATCAGAGTCTACTAGGAGGCACACTCCAGTCCAGCAGCCAGACAGCAGAGCACTTCCCTCGGAGATCAGATTGGCTGACGACCAGATAGAGATGATCTCTCAGCGTGTGGCTTCCTTACTATCTCGACAGTTGGGCACTTCAGCTTTTGCACAGGGATCCACATCACGTGATGTATTTGATCAGACTTTGATCCCTCACATCTCCACTGTCTTCCAGATGATTTCAGATCAGTCAGTTCGGATTCAGTAGCTTGAGGGTTATATATTGAGACTGACTGGGAGAGTACTTGACTTGCAGGGGCAAGTGTTAGCTCTGGCACATCCACAGCCACAGGAGTGCATCACTGAGGTCTCAGACCTATCTATGGAGGCAGCCAAACTTAGAGGAGTCTTGGATAGCAGATTTGACTTTCTGAGGAGAGAGATCAGAGGCTCTAGTGAGCATGCATCCACCCAGTTCACTGCACTGCTTCAGTCTGTTTCAAGAGCCTTAAACCTTCTGGACACCATTAGACTCTCTCTTGCAGTTCAGTCTATTGCTTCACAGCCTTCTGGATCCTCTCACCCGCCCACTCGTGCCGGCACCTCCACTCGTGGCAGAGGCAGACGGGGTCGAGGTCGAGCCCTTGGTCGTGATCCTTCATCTCCTCACCCTATCTCTGATTCATCTGACTCTGATCCATCCAGTCATGATCTCTACTTGATCCTGTTTAGCTAGTCTTTTCTTTTGTTTTAGTCTAAGAACTATCTTTTGGGCCATATAATGATGTTGACTGATTGACTTTTGTATTTTGGTATATGTATTAGAACAACTAGGTAGTATCAGTCACTTTTTGATTATTTATATATACTCTTTGACTTTCAATGAATGACTTTCAAATTGAGTTGCTTTTAATCATGTGCATGCAAAATAATTCATATCCATGATGTAAAATACTATGAATTGCAATATGGTATCCAATTAGTATATCTTTTATGTTTGCTGTATTCAAGGGGAGTAAAACAATACGCAACTAAGAAACAAGTAATAAAGAAGGAAGCTAAAGAAGTAACATTAGTAAAATTAATTCCATCAAAAGAAAGAAATAGAGAAAATATATTCAAAAAAGGGGGAGTAAATATTTTTTGTTGATGCGGTCAAAAAGGGGGAGAAATTAAAGAATCAAAAGCAAAATGTTAAGAATGTTAAGCAATTGAGAAATAAGCAAAGAGCAAATTTTCAAATTCTTAGGCAAATTCTGCTCTGATACCAAAATTAAAGAATCAAATGAGCAATATAAGCAAATGAGCAAATTTTTAAATTATTAAGCAGATGAGCAATAAGAAAATTGTTAAGCAATTGAGCAAATTTTTAAAATGTTAAGCAATTGAGCAAATTTTTAAAATGTTAAGCAATTGAGTAAATTTTTAAATTATTAAGCAATAGGTAAATTGTTAGGCAAATGAGCAACACAAGCAAATGGGCACATGTATCACGTGCCAAAGAATCAATCTTTCCAAACAAATGCACTTATAAGTAATTTTCAAATTGGTAGTAAATTTTCTATTTATCTTCAAACTACCTATGATGCATTTCATTCCAATACATGACTATAATATTCAAATAATGCATCTTCATAACCTTGTAATTCATGCTCAATGTTTTATATATATACTTTTGCTCAAGTGTTTTGTCATCATCAAAAAAGGGGAGATTGTTGCTCCTTGGATTGATTTTGATGATTACAAAGCATTTGAAGGGGTACTAATAATTTTTGCTTGAAAAAGACTTATTGCACTTCAGGGGCAAAATCATAATTTTACCAAATCCTGATTTGAAAACATCAAGTGCTAGAATAAAAGATTTGTGATCCATTGGTAAAATTTTTATAGTTTTTGGACATGTATTTTGAAAGATATCCACGTTTGAAAATTTGAGTCGACCCCATGAGTCGACTTATGGCACAAAGGGCTGATTGGCATGCAGAATTTTGGGTGGTCAAGTCTGTGAGTCAACCTATGAGTCGACCCCCCAGGCATGAGTCGACCCATGAGTCGACCCCTACTGTTTTTAGGCCAAAATTACAGAACCTTTGTTTTCTACTATTTTTCATAGAGGTCGACCCATGAGTCGACCCATGAGCATGAGTCGACCCATGAGTCGACCCCTGTGATGGAAAAGTTTCACAACGACTAGTTTTTAACCCATTTTAAGTGCATTTAATGCTCATTTAATGTGGACTAACGGCTCTATTTAGCCCAGATTGCTCTCCACCATTCCTTAAAGCTATAAAAGGGACAAAAAGGTGGAAATCATTAAGAAGAGAGATTTTTGAAAAGAAGATTTCAAGCATACTTTTCAGCCCTAAGCAAGAGCTCACTCAAAGCATTCAAGAAGCTTTTAATTCAAGCTCACCAACTCCTTAAGTGCTCATTCAAGTCTCCAACCACCTTGAAAAAATCGAAAAGAGCCTTTTTCTCTTTGAGTAAAGTGTATTTAAAGCCCCATTCACTCATTTAAGGAGCTTCTTTTATATTTTCTGTGCTTTTGATTGTAATACTCTATTTGAGTTATTATTTTTATTTTGGAAAGATTCCAAAACAAGGGAAGGTTGATCCGAACCTTGAATCGGAGTGTATTGGGTTGGCTTTTACCCGAAAAATAAGTGGACTAGCTTGGGATAGCTAGAGTCGGAGGTTCCAACGAGTGTATTCAAGTTGAATACAAGTTAGTGGATTGAAATTTCCAAGTAGGAGCTTGGAGAGTGGATGTAGGTGCAAGGTTGGCACCGAACCACTATAAATCCTCTTGTTTGTGTTATGCCTAATTGCTCTTCTTTAGAACTTCTTTATTCTATTGCATTCTTGCATTTAATTATTAGCCTTGAATCAACTATACTCTCCTTATTTATTTAGCTATTGTTAAACAATTTTCATAAGATATAAGTTAAGGTTAAAATTTTTAGAAACCCAATTCACCTCCCCTCTTGGGTTGCATAGCTGGGCAACAAAGAGTGTGGAAGATTTGATAAAATAGTGAGAGTCTCTTTTTGTATCTAAAAGTTCCTAGAGTAATTCATAAAATAAGTACAAGCATCCAATTAGAATCTTTACTCTCTGTTGTTCATTGTGTCAGATTCCAACCCTCTAGCTACCCTAGATATCAACTAATTAACCAAAATTGATTACGGCATCGGTGGGATTGCAACACCCACTAGAAATCTAATTATCACGTCAAAAATTTTATTTCTCTATCCAGAGAGTGTGGGAGATCTGATAAAATCGTGAGAGTCACTTTTTGTATCTAAAAGTTTTTAGAGTAATTCATAAAATAAGTACAAGCATCCAATTAGAATCTTTACTCTCTGCTATTTATTATGTCAGCTTCCAACCCTCTAGTATGAACCCTAGATATCAACTGATTAACCAAAATTGATTACGTAGACTGGCTCACAAACTTAAAAATTATTCTTAATTTTAAAAAGTTAAGCTATGTTCCCTACCAGATTATTCTGATATTAATAATCCGTCCAATCTATAGTCAATGAGCTATACTTGATGAGTGGATAGACAATGACAATAAAGATAGGTGCTATGCATGAGTATATATTCACTGCCAACGACATATTGATTCCTCTACAAGTGTTGTGAGGTGATCAGAGTCACATAGCGCATGTGATACATGATGGGCAGTCAGTCTATGATTGTTATTTGATAATGATCAAGGATATTAAGGAGCTTGAAAGGCTCGACATGACCATGCATAAGGAATTGCTTATGGATTTGATCTTGTGATCCGTGATTAGTTTATATGGATAGTTTATTATAAACTACCATATAAAAGACTATCATGGCACCATATCTAAATTGATCAAAGTATTACTAACAAAGGAACCTTGAAAGAGTTCAGAGATAAATACCTGGAGAGCCTAAAGAAATAAAGACACACCTAGAGTAGGCATATCAAAATTGCTCAATGTTATCCTTATAATTTTCTCTTTTTCCAGTTGAGCTATGCACTCTAGGGTAGAGTCGATGGGAAGATAGAGGGCTGAGAAAGTAATCCTTGAATTGGCTATAGGGCAACAGTTATTGCTACGGTCATGGGTATCTGTCCTTCGCGGTCATCATTTGGATTTAGTTCTTAAAGATGGTCTCTATCATTTGCATGGTGATGTATATGTGAACTTACTTGAGTAAGTAGTGAATGTCATTGGATCTAAAAGATCTAAATTTGAGACGAACCTTAAAGTATATGTGGACCCTTAGGCTAAGTCATATTGGAGAAGAAATAATTAACAAACTGAAGAAATATGGGCTTAGGCTCATTGAATGTTGAGTCAAATCTAGTTTGTATATCATCTCTTTGAGGAAATATGACCAAGCTACTCTTGTAGGACAAGAGAAAAAGGATCACTGAGATACTTATCCTGGTACATATTTGATGTGTGTAGCCCATGTGATGTGCTAACCAAGGAGTTGTCTCTACTTTGTATATGAGATACAAATCTAAAATTTTTGAAAGGTTCAAAGAATTTAGATATAACTAGAAAAATAAATCAAAAAATTTTTGAAGGTACTTCGATCAGATCAAGGATGCAATACCATTGAAAGAAATTTTTCGATTATCTCATAAAATGACATTATTTCATATTGAACTCCTCTTAGTAAATCTCAGCTCAATGAGATAAGAAGAGTCATGGGACTATATGAGATATGGTCTAGTCTATAATGAAATTTACTGATTTATTTATATTCTTTAGGGATATGCTTGTTGCTTCAAGAATTGATTTTGATGATAGTAAATTATTTGATGAAACTGCTAATAAGTTTTTTATCTTTCGAGAATATTTTTATGATGTTTCAGGTAGTCCAAAAGATTGGATTTGAAAAGCTTCATCAAGTGTGCCAAAGTTTAAGTTTTTGCAAGTTGAAGAAGTTTTCGAAGTCTTTTGAGAGTGTCAAATTGATTTGAATCCATTTGAGAGTATTTGGAAGTGTTTTGATAAGTTTCAGATCTTAAATGCATGTAAAACTAGATTGGCACAAAATGGAATGACCCATCTGGGTCATCTCCTTTCATTGAGTAGCCGGCACACACTGTTTTAGCTTATGGTATGCAGTGGGATGACCCACTTGGGATGACCCTTAAGATTCTGAGATCAAAATAGAAAGTCTAGTTTTCAGACTGGCCAAATGAGGTGGCTCATGAGACTTTCCATTCACAGTGGGACGACCCATATGGGATGACCCATTCTGGATGAGCTTTGTAACGACTAGTTTTGAGTTTATTTTTGATATATTTAATGTGCATTAAATACTCTCCAACGGCTCTAAACCGATACTAAGATATTCTCAAATGTAAATGATGATTATAAATACTCTCTTGAAGTGAGAAATCAGAAGTTTTTAAGCATTCAAAGCTTACATCCGAGAAAAGTTCAAAAAGCCCTAAAAGAGAGGAAAAGAAGTATTCAATCACCTCACCAACCACTCTCCAGCTGCAATCAAGTGTGCAATTTATTGAGGGTGTTCAGCAAAAATTTTTTTCCCTTAAGTATTATATTTCTATTACATTTTTTGTGTTCATTTAAGGGGATATTGTGCTGAAATTTTTGTACCCTATTTTTCTCATATTATTTTTTGGGTTTTTGAGTTTTAGGGGGGTCCAAAACTTGGATAGGTTGATTCGAACTTAAAATTAGAGTGTTGAGGATTGACTTGTACCTAAAAAATAAGTGTTCTTGCTTGGATAGCAAGGGTCAGAGTTGTCCGATGTGTTGTAACTTTGAAATCCATTTAGTGGATTGAATTCTCAAGTAGGAACTTGGAGAGTGGATGTAGGTGTAAGATTGGCACCGAACCACTATAAATTCTTTGTGTTTATTGTGCTTGCATCTTTTTATTTATTTTTTATACTTTTTACTTGCTTACCTATCATTTATGTTTGATCTGCAAATCAACTCACTTCACTCAACACTTTAGCACATTACCTAAGTGCACTAATCTTAAAAATTTTTAGAAGACCCAATTCAACCTCCCTCCTGGCTCCATATCTGGGCAATAAGTGGTATCAAAACTCGATGCTCTAGTCCTTGCTTGATTTAACCATCAAGAGCCAAAGGTCTATGGCAGCCCAATTTGGTACATCCCTAGTTGAGGGGCAATCCACAAACGGACCTCGACTTTTCAATAGGTTAAACTACACCAATTAGAAAGCTCGAATGAGAATTTTTATTCAAGCACTTGACTATGATATGTGGAGTATCATAGTAAATAGACCATACACACCCACTAAATTGATTGATGGTGTGTCTCTCCCTAAGTCGGAAGGTGAATAGGATGAATTTGATAAGAAAATAGCTCAGCTCAATGCTAAAGCCATGAATATTTTATATTATACTTTAGATATAAATAAATTTAATCATATTTCTTCTTGCAATTCAGCTAAAGAAATTTGAGATAGGTTAGAAGTCACACATGAAGGTACAAATCAAGTAAAAGAGTCTAAGATCAATATGCTTGTGCATAACTATGAACTGTTTAAAATGAAATCTGAAGAGTCAATAACTCAAATGTTCACCTGTTTCACTGACATTATAAATAGTTTGAAAAGTCTTGACAAATGTTATTCTAATAGTGATCTTATGAGAAAAGTACTCATGTCTTTATCAAGATCGTGGGAGGCAAAGATCACTGCAATTCAAGAAGCCAAGAATTTAAATATTCTACTATTGGAGGAGCTTTTTGGATCCCTCATGACTCATAAACTAACCATGAAGCAACACTTTGAGGAGAAAATCAGAAGAAAGAAGACTATCACTCTCAAGTTGACAGCTCAAGAAGAAGAAGACACAGAAAAATCAGAGAACAATGAGGAAGATGAGGATTTAGCCCTAATCACCAAAAAATTTAGATGCTTCATGAGGAGAAGGAGACAAGAGACTAAGAGAAAACTACTAGCTAAGGGAGAGTCAAGTAAAGAAAAAAAAAAGAATAGCCCATCATTTGTTATGAGTACAAGAAGTCGGGCCACTTCAGATCAGAATGTCTCCAGCTCAAAAAGGGTCAAAAGAAGTTCAAGAAGAAAAAGACTATGATGGCTATATGGAGCAACAGTGATGACTCTAACACAGATGAAGAATCTCATGAAAAAGCCAATCTGTGCCTTTTAGCACATGAAAATGAAGTAACCCCCAAAACTCAAAATAAATTTTCTTATGATGAACTGCTAGAAGCTTTCCATAAATTTTTGGATGATCTAAAAAATTAGAAATAAAAAATAAATTTTTGGAATTAAGAAACTAAGTATTAACTAAAGAAAAAGAAGAAATTGATAGTAAAAATAAAGAATTAGAAATAAAGAATCAATCTCTATTAAAAGAAAAGGATGAAATTGCAAGCCAAAATGAAACTCTTGTAAAAAAAAGTCAAAAACTAAAGGAAGAAGTAACCAAATTAAAATCTATAGTTGATAGATTTACATTAAGTTCAAACAAACTTTAGATGATTATTGATAGTCAAAAAGCTATATATGATAAAGTCAGACTTGGCTATAACACTCTTAAAAAATAAAAATTTTTGAAAAATATTTTTGTCAATGCATCCATAAGAAAATTGTAGATATTACTTGTTTTAAATATGGTAAAGTAGGGCATAAAGTCTATTCATGTTTATCAAATAAATTTGATGATAGAAATATTAAAAAAATATAGGTTTCAAAAGGAACCATTGTGACTAACCCCAAAGGATCCAAGTTAGCTTAGGTACCTAAGGTTAAAACTTGATTTCATGTGTGTAGGTATGCCTTGCATCCCAAGCAATAAAACAGAAGTGGTATTTTGATAGTGGATGCTCAAGATACATGACTGGTGATGAATCTCAATTCATCACATTGGAAGCCAAGAATGGAGAGATGGTCACCTTTAGAGATAATGGCAAAGGGAAGATCATCAGTATTGATAACATTGATATCACTCCCTCCACTTGCATTGAAAATATATTACTTGTAGATGGTTTTAAGCATAATCTTTTAAGTATTAGTCAATTATGTGATAAAGGTTACAAAGTAGTTTTTGACTTATCTATGTGCATTGTAACTAGTCCCTCTGATGTTAGCACTAGATTTATTGGACATAGGCATGGCAATATATACATGGTTGATTTGGATAATCTTTCTTACAAAATATGTAATGTCTTGTGATCATGAATACTAAAATTAATGAGACTACTTGGCTTTGCCACCGTAGGCTTGCACATATCAGTATGCACACACTTTCTAAAATCATTAAAAAAGATTTGATTTTTTATTTATCAAAAATTAATTTTGACAAAGATAAAATTTGTAATGCATGTCAATTAGGTAAACAAACAAGAGTTTTCTTTAAATCTAAGAACATTGTTTCAACTTTTAAATCTTTAGAACTCCTACATATTGATTTATTTGGTCCTACAAGAACACTAGTCTAGGAGGTATAAAATAAGATTTTGTAATTATTGATGATTTTTTTCATTTCATTTGGGTTTTGTTTTTAGCATTTAAGGATGAAGCATTTTCAGCATTCTCTAAGTTTTGTCGAAAGGTTTCGAATGAAAAAGGTTTACCAATTGTTTCTATTCGTAGTGACCATGGTATTGAATTTAAAAATAAAGATTTTGAAAAATTTTGTGATGAAAAAGGCATAGATCATAATTTTTCACCACCTAGAACACCACAATAAAATAGAGTTGTTGAAAGAAAAAATAGAATCCGAGAAGAAATGGCTGTACCATGCTATGTGAATGTTGGAAAATATATCCCAAAAGCCAATCGTCAACCTATTGACAGTTGAGCAACCTTGTATTGTAATTGATTTGTTAATAAATAAAATATATTTTTGATATTTTCATCACAAGTTTTCATCTTGTAATGAACTCCATTGTTGTGATGAAGTCTTTAGGACTATTTAGATTCGATAAAGAGAGATTTATCGATTAGTCCTTAAAACTGTTCATGACCAAATGATGGGCTGTTAATAAGGATGATAGCTTCTATCGAATATAGGTTGTTGTAGGCCATATGGGTCTGTTGTCCTCTTAACCAAGGAGTGTGGAGACACTGGTATGGCATACAGGTGAGATATAAAGGTACATCATCATTGAACGTGACCAACTCTAGAGCATTCTGCTGTCGAGAATGTCTCTGATGGGATATAGGTATAAGTATCCCTTAGATCTGAGATTGCCTCAATGACTTGCAAGTAACTCACTGTGCTTTGATACTGGACTAACTGAATTTTTAATTCAGTGACAGAAGGCTTCTGGGTATAGTCAAATACTTACGAAGTTGAAGAGTAATCAAGATGGGATTGACCACTCCAAGAGTTGGAGAAGAATGAGTCACTGTATTTTAATTTAGCAAAACTTTGGCCAAGATAATCCATCAGATAGATTTGATATTTTAAAATACAATGTAGACAACCTGATCAGAGTTAACAGTTGAACTCTGAGGTATCCTATGAGTATTTTGGTCAAGGAGATGAATTATATAGAAACTATATCCGCATGGGTTCTAAGGATATTATTCTATACATTCGACCTATCCGACCGTCGGGTACCATTGCTAGATGATCACTTTGATTGGCATAAAAATTTATTTCTATGCTATCGCCTTAGGTTCAGACCAATGAGGTCACACACATTAGAGTTCATGATCCGATCGGATGGTTGATCAACGATTAAGAATCGTTCTAGGGTTAAACGATCAATACGATTGACATTGAACCTAGTGCAAGTGTTGCAGGAGAATCGATTCGCAATTCAATTGCTAATTGGCTTAATTTGATTAAGCCAATGGGCTAAGATTAAGTCAAATTGAATATGATTTAATTAGATTTGATTTGGGCTTGATTGGATCAAGTCCAATTGGTTTATTGGATAAGCCAAGTGCAAGAAAAAACTAGTCCTAGTCCAATTAGGACTTAGGTCAACCTAATTTCTAATTCGATTAGAAAATTAAATCAGATTTAAATTTAATTTAATCTAATTAAATTAGGTTCTTAATTTGGTTAAAACCTATTTTAATTAGGTTGATTTGATTTTGGTTTGATTGGTTTGAGAAACCAAATTTGAACAAATCATAGATTGAACCCTAGTAAGACTAGGATTCCACCTTGCGCCACCTTAGCCCCCCATGCCCACTCTCTCTTATTTTGTATGATAAAACCTTTTCTTCCAGGCCTTCACACATGCCCAAAGCTTTCTACCTTTTCTCTCTTGCATGGAATGTGGTTGTGGACCAAGTGACAGTAAGGATTAGTTTGGATTTCAAATTCTATGAGATAGAATTTTAGAAAATCAAAACTCATTCTTTATGGCACAGATTTTATCCAAATTTTTTTTAATATTTTTGTGACTTTTATAGAACATATTGTGTATTCTTTTTTAATGGTCCATGGTAGAAAAAAAAGGAGGGGGCACCCAAGAGTTGGGCACCACTTGTCTTGCCCTGTTTGGATTTTCCTTGACTAAGTATTTGACCTAGACAAAGATTTTTCATATCTCTTTATTTAAGATGAATTTCTTCTTGAAATTTTTATGGATCATAGATAATTGAGAGACCTTTGGAGCATGTGAAAATCAAAAAGAAAGAGTGTTGGAGCATGAAGATATAATGGACACAAAACTAGATGTCTAGGTGAGAGCAAAGAGAAGAAGAAGAGGGTCTTCTTCTAGGGTTGCTGAGTTTACCTCTTCCCTTCCTCCATCTATGAGTTTTCTGAGAGTATCTCACATCTAAAACTCCTTCTCTTACTTTTCATCTTTGGAAAAGTTCAAATCAAGAAGAAGGAGGCATCTGACCAACCATCGAAGAAGGATTAACACAGTACTAGCATACTGTGCTGATTTCCTAGACCAGGACTTCTGATCGTGATTCGTATGCTCGTGTGGATGACTCCTAGAGGTCAGACATGTGTGCAGCTCACAACATCATCCTCAAGTCCAGATCAGCAAAGTTAGAACGTCTAACTTGCAAGGTAATAGATCTGATCTATTATATTTTACATACATTAGATGTAGTATAGAAACATGTTGATATGATCAACATGTAATTTTTACTCTTTATATTATAATTTTTGATTTAATACCATGTAATAATCATGTAATAGAATCTTAAATCTAGAGATTCTTTAATTTAATAAGATAAATTTTGATTTATTTTAGTCTTCCACTGCCTGATCTTGAAAAAGTTTCAAGATCTAACCCTGAAATCCTAGATCTGGTTCCTTCAATTGATATCAGAGTCTAATTGTTTATTACATGATTATTTATACATACTTAAATTATTTTTTAGATTAGATCTAATTTATAATCTAATTATTAAATCTGAAATTAAAATTTTTAGATCAATCAGAAACTGTAGGTTGTCCTGCTGTAAGGTTTACCCCTTATAGTGCAAAGATTATCCTAGTTCGTGTAGATCTATCTTTAATCATAAATTTGTTAGACGTGATCTAAATTAAATTTATAATTTATTAGATTTAAAAGATATTTAAATATAAAATAAAATCTCTTTGTTAATAATTTTTGTGCAAAGAACCATCATATATTTGTCTGAAAAATTTATACAGTTTAAAGTTGAAATTGTTTCAATTACATGAACCTATTTAGATTAGATCTAAAGTAGTTTCATGCTTATTTCACTTGCATTTTGATTATGAATCAAACATGCAACTTGGTTGGTAGAACCATATTGTAAAAATATTTTACAAACATGAAAATTATTTTTGAAAAGCTGAACCCTAACCCTCAGCCCAAAACTTAATTGAGAATTAAGAAGTTGTTTGATTAGGTTCTAGGATTGTGAATTGAAGAACCTAAGACACAAACCATAACACATTGGATTTATAGGTTAATAGAAATTAGGTTCATTAATTGGGTTAAACCTAAGGTTAGATTAAAGATGGACTTAATTAGAGAATTGACTAAATCTAATCAATTATTGTCTTAGATTAGGTCAAAGATTCTCTAGATCTATTACAATAGTTGTAGTTGGTCAAGTCTATGTCTTTAACGAGAACCAAATGGACTTGATTCTTGGCTAAGTGGTCTAGCACAAACTGTTAGGTTGATCCAATCAAAACTAATTAAACCAGTTGGTGTCTAAGATAAACCAGACCGATGGTTTTTAATTGGTAGCCCGCTTATCTGGCCATTTCTGATGGTGTCTAAGGCAAGCTTTGGCAGACCCTCCCATCGATCAAACTTATCTGGCCTCTTAGAGAAATTATATTTTGATCGGATTACTTGACTATTCGAGCTGACCCATGTCAGCTAGGTAAATCAGTGTGACTGATTTAGGTGCTTCTAGACCAGCCCTTTTAATGGCTCCCTTAAGCTAACTTGGTGAAGCCAGTGGGAGGATCATGATAAGCTGGTTCATCTGACCTCCTCCTCTAAATCAATTAAATCTTATAAAATTATTAGATCCTTAAAATAAAATAGTTATGGTGATAACTAGATCATAGCCTCCCATTAAGTGGATGATAATGGGTCCATCAGTTGGATAATCATTGGAGGCCCAAAGGCCTGGTGCTAATCAACTGATAAAATTGTCATTCATAATATAATTTCTTGACTACATCTTTCTAAATGGTGGTTAGGTTAGCCAACCAAAGTTGGGCCTAATCTTTCATTGGCTAGATGGGCCAAGTATGGTCATGTTAATGGTTGGACCTAACCAGACCTTTTCAGTGGAGGCCAAAGCCTACTGATTAGGGACTGGGGCAAAATTTAAATTACTAAAAATTATTTAGAAAAATAATTGGTTATGAACCTACCCTTAGATGTACATGGGTTGGCCAACCAAAGTTGGGCTTGTGTGCAGTCTAAGTGGATTCTAGTACCCACTAAGGAATTAGGATAATTCTTCGAATTGGAGGTAGAGGCTACCAATTCGAATAAAATAGTGAAAGAAATATTTTGATTAAAGTCCAAATCTTTAGGTTTAATTAATCAATTATTAATTAGGTTATGATTTTTTTTTGTACAGATATGGCCACTTTTCTATCGCTCCGATCATTGTTGGATAATGATAAGTTGGTGGGATCCAACTTCGGTAGCCGATACCGAAAGTTGAAGATAGTCCTGGAGTATGAATGGATCCTATATGTGATAACGGATCCTACACCTGAGGAGCCAGCTGCCAATGCACATGGAACAATCAGAGATACTTACCAGAAGTGGCTCAGTGATCAGACCACGGTGTGCTGCATCATGCTGGCCGCCATGAGCAACGAGTTCAGTCACAGATTTGAGATGGCTCAGCTAAAGGACATGCTTTAAGTGTTGGAGGATGCCTTTGGCACACCCGATGATGTGGAGAGGCACAAGACTAGTTGTGTCATCTTCAACGCCAAAATGCAGGATGGTGCCTCTGTCACTGATCATGTATTGTACATGATCAAGCTGATGGAGCGTTTGAGCAAGCTCAGCTTTCCCTTGCATGAGCAGCTTGGAAAAGATACAATACTGAACTCGCTGCCCACATCTTATCTCCCATTTCTCCCTCATTATAGAATGACAAAGCTTGAAGTAAACTACCATGGGTTACTGGGGTTGCTTCAGAACTTTGAAAAGGATCACCAACTCCATAAGGAGTTGGTGAACTTAGTGGGAGGTTCGTCTTCTGGTTCTCGACCCTTTGAGAAAGGGAAGAAGAACAAGAACAAGAAAGTGAAGAGGGTGCGAGTTCAGACTGGGACATCAGTGCAGGGCCAGACCAGAAAGATCAAGCCCGATAAGAGTCAAGCTGAATGCTTCTTTTGCAAGAAGCGAGGGCACTGGAAGAGGAACTGTCCTCAGTACATTGCTTCTCTGGACCCGAATAGGTAGAGAAAGAAGCAAGCTGTTGTTGGGCAAGGTATTTATATGATAACTTCTTGCAATTTTTCTATTTGTGATATAACTGACTGGGTATTGGATACCGGTAGCCCTTACCATATTTGCAATTTATTGTCGGGGTTGCAGGTCAATAGGAGATTCGAGCAAGGCGAGAGGTTCCTGAATGTTGGAGATGGAAGATCATTTCTAGTTCTAGCATTAGAAATCTTGAAACTTCTATTTGAGTCCCATACCGTTGTTCTTAATGATTGTCATTTTTGTCCCATTTCTTTTTAAATGTTATTTCTGTAGGTCTTCTGGTCAAAAATGATTATGAAATTTTAATAAAGAAACAAGTTTGTAATATCATTATAAATGGTGTTACTATTTTTTATGGATATTTGAACAATGGGGTGTATATGTTATCACAACCTGTTAACGTAGTCTATTCTACTGGCAAGCACCCTAGATTAGATAGTGTATCAAATATTTACTTATGGCACTATAGGCTAGGTCATATAAACAAGAACAGGATAAACAGGTTGACTCAAGAGGGAATCCTCGAAGTCAGTGATTGTGAATTACTTCTAATATGTGAGTCCTGTCTTCTTGGTAAAATGATCAAGTCACCTTTTACTAAAAAAGGTGAAAGAGCTACTGAGCTCTTGGGCCTAGTACATACTGATGTATGTGGGCCCATGAGCACAAGTGTTAGAGGTGGATATTTCTACTTCATCACTTTCACGGATGATCTATCCAGATGTGGATATGTCTATCTGATGAAACATAAGTCAGATTTATTTGAAATGTTCAAACGATTTCAAAGTGAAGTAGAAAAATAAACTGGAAAGAGTATTAAAACTCTTCGATCTGATCGAGGAGGGGAATACCTTTCTGGTGAGTTTCTTACATATCTAGGAGAGAATGAGATTCTCTCCCAATGGACTCCTCCAAAAATACCACAACATAATGGTGTGTCTAAAAGGAGAAATCGGACTCTATTAGACATGGTCCAAGTAAGTCGGTAATTAAGACTCCATATGGGATATCGACAGAGCGTAAGCCAGCACTTTCACACCTTAGGGTCTGGGGGTGCCTGGCCTATGTCAAACGGTTAGTTACAGATAAATTTGGACCTAGGTCTGACAAATGCACATTCATAGGGTATCCCAAAAAGATAAAAAGATATTTTTTCTATCATGCTGATGAACAAAAAGTATTCGTCAGCCTTAAGGCAACCTTTTTAGAAAAAGAGTTTCTTGGTGAAGGAATCATTACCTCTAAGGTTGAATATAATAAAGTTCAACAGGTAAAAAGACCGACATCAATAGCTGAACCTAAGTTGGATTTGATTAGATGAGATTCGGAGCCCAATATACCTACACCATTAAGATGATCTGGTAGAGTACCGCATCAGCCAGACAGATACTATAGTTTCTTGGTCCGGGATGATGATCCCATCGAACTCGATGAGAATGATGAGGATTTGATCACCTATATAGATGCAATGCAGAGATCTGATTCCAAAAAATGGCTTGAAGCCATGAAATCCAAAATGGAGTTCATGAAGGTCAATGATGTATGGACATTGGTTGACCCATCTGAAGGGATTAAACCCATTGGGTGTAAATTGGTCTTCAAAAGGAAGAGGGGCATAGACGAAAAGGTGGAGACCTATAAAGCCCGTTTGGTTGCCAAAGGGTATCGTCAACATTATGGTATTGACTATAACGGGATGTTCTCCCTTGTGGCAATGCTTAAATCCATTCGGATAATGCTTGCAATAGCTGTCCATCTGGATTATGAGATCTGATAGCTGGATGTAAAGACAGCTTTCCTAAATGGAAAGCTGACTTAAAAGGTGTATATGATACAACCTGAGGGGTTTACATCCACAGATGAGTCCAAGATATGCAAGCTTCAGAGATCCATTTATGGATTGAAGCAAGCTTCTCAGAGTTGGAACATGTGTTTTGATAAGGTGATCAAAATGTATGGCTTCATTAAGAACGGAGAAGAGCCCTGCATCTATAAATGGGCAAATGGTCCAGTTGTGGTATTTCTTATCTTATACGTGGATGATATTCTCTTAATCAGGAATGACATCCCCGCACTACAGGGTATAAAAGTTTGGTTGTCATCGCATTCTTCATGAAGAACTTGGGTGAAGCATCCTACATCCTAGGGATGAAGATCTATAGGGATAGATCTAAAAAGATGCTTGGGTTATCCCAGTCCACGTACATGGACACTGTACTGAAGAGGTTCAGTATGGAGAATTCCAAGAAGGGCTATCTACCAATAGGCCATGGAATTTCTCTCTCTAAGAAGGATTATCCGACAACTCCTGAAGAGAGAGAGCGTATGAGTAGAGTTTCATATGCTTCGATTGTGGGATCTATCATGTACGTCATGATATGTACAAGGCCAGATGTGGCATACTCACTAGGAGTAGTGAGTAGATACCAATCTGATCCTAGAAAAAATCACTGAAAAGTGGTTAAAGCCATCCTTAAGTATTTAAGAAATACTAAGGACCAATGGTTGGTTTATGGTGAGTCAGATTTGAAACTTGTGGGGTTCACAGACTCTAGCTTTCAATCTGACCATGATGACAGCAGAAGTGTGTCGGGTTATATCTTTACTCTGATTGATGGAGCCATCTGCTGGAAGAGTTTCAAGAAGCATACTATAGCAGACTCTGTTTGTGAGGCGAGGTACATCGCAACATCGGATGCCACGAAGAAACTTGTGTGGTTGAAAAAATTCATCACTGAGCTTGGAGTAGCACCCTCCCTCAATGGTTCGGTCCTACTCTACTGTGACAGCATTGGTGCCATAGCTCAGGCGAAAGAACTCAAAGCACACCAGTGAACGAAGCACATTTTGTGCTGCTTCCACCTGATCTGAGAGATCATGGATCGAGGTGACGTCGACCTTCAGAAGATCGACGAAAAAGAGAACCTGACCGATCCCTTCACTAAAGCCCAGGCGATAAAGGAGTTCGACAACCACAAGTCAAAGATGGGTAGTAGATACTGTGCTGAGTGACTTTAGGATAAGTGGGAGTTGTTGAAAAATATGTCCCAAAAGTCAATCGTCAACCTGTTGACGGTTGAGCAACCTTGTATTGTAATTGATTTGTTAATAAATAAAATATATTTTTGGTATTTTCATCATAAGTTTTCATCTTCTAATGAACTCCCACTACAGGAAAAATGGTCATTAACGACGCTATTAATGTTATTTTACGACGCTTTAAAGCGTCGCTATTTAGCTTTACGATGCTTCGAAAAGCATTGGCAAAGCGTCGCCTATGTGAGAGTGGAGAGGAAAAGCGCCGACGCTTTTAAAAGCATCGTTATTTTTTAATGACGCTTTAAAGCATCATAAAGATTTACATTAACGACGCTTTAAAGCGTCGTTAAACTTGTCTTAACGACGCTTATAAGCGTCGTTAAATATATTTTTAACAACGCTTTAAAGTGTCACAAAAAGCAATTTTAACGGTGCTTTTTAGCATCGTTAATGACTCCGCGTCATCCACTCTACCAAGACGCTTTTTGAAGCGTCGGCTTTTTTGTCTTTAACGACGCCTATAAGCGTCGTTAAAAAAATTTTAACGACGCTTATAAGCGTCGTTAAAGGTTTTAAGAGAAAAAAAAAATACAGATATTATCTACAAAAAAAAAAAGAATACATACATTCCTGTACGAAATTATATCAATTATTCGAACATAAACCTATACAATCACCACATTCACACCTGTACAATCACCACCATTCACAGCAAAAGCAAACTTAAATAAAAAATTTAACCAAATCAAAAGATAATATTTTATATAAATAAAAATAAAGTACTAATCGTCCATTACAATCAAGAGTAATATAAAAAAATATAAAAATATAATAAAAATAAAATAATATCAATCTGCAGACGGATGGTCGTCGTTGTCTCCACGTGACGTGCCGCTATCTCGACGGATGCCTGATGTGCCAGGAGCCTACAAGAAACATATCAAAAGCATGATTTGCATATCTATAAATAAAAATATATAAATCATTAAATTAATACAAAAATATATATTTAATATTATGTGTTTACCTGAGATGAACCATACATCTCTAATAAAGATGTAAGGCGATCAATCTGTCCCCTCATGGCCTGCATCTCGGCACGGCTCTGTCGCATCTCCTCCATCTCAGTGGCACGACTCTGTCTAATCTCCTGTATCTCCGCCTCGAGTCTGCGAACGCGTGAATCCTGAGCATCTGCTGCAGCATGCTGCGTATATCTACTAACCTCAGATAACTGAGTGGGGGTGACTCCTACTCCATAACCCCTCACTCGGCCATAGCGCTCTGGTCCCATCAACTCTGTGAACACCTCGACCTCGATATGGCTCTGCTGCGTAGATGCTGCGGACTCGTCGTCACGCTCCGCAATGAGAGATGTAGCCCTCTCCTGTATTTTTTTTTGAAAATAAGAGTTATACATTAATAGCTAACAAAATTAAATTTAAATCATTGCAAAAAATATAATATTAATAATACCGTACATATAAATCTCTCGACTCATCTCGAACAAAAGTACCATCCTGATGAGTATGAGTCATCCGGTAAAACTCCACTTGTCCGGGTTCCCTCCCATGCTCATCCTCCTACACAAATAATTTTAATTTTAAGCAAACAGTTATAATAATTTAAAAAAATATATGAGTATCATGATACAGACATGGTCCACGATACATAATGATATTAGTTATATAAATATTTCAACATAAAAATTAAAAGTTAATTATGAAAGTTTAAGAAACATACAAACTCCTGTCGGAGTCGTGCATAACTCTTCGACCCCGATGTATGAGGAACAGACTGAGCTGCTCGTGCAGCTCTACCAATAGCAGAATAAGTCTGTAAAATAAAATAAAGAACTTGTTATATATATAATGTATAATAAAAATCAATATTTTTATAAAATATTTAGGAAAAAAAGATAATAAACAGATAATATACCTGTGCCCTCTCGGAGAACCAATAATGAACCAACTCCATCCACTGATGAGGGGGTACATCAGGAGGACAATTCCTAGCAACCTCCTCCTCTGTCATACCCTGTCTCATATAGTCCTTCTTCAATTGTGCTCTATATTCTTTCCATTTGCGGTTGAGAGACTTCATTACAAAATCATGAGTGGATGGAGGGAGAACAAACTTGCTCTATAAAAAAAAAAGTTAAATGAAATAAATTATATAAATGATTAACAATTAATATACAGTATGAACATCAATTCATTACCTCTATAACTCGGAGGAGCTCAACTTTGTATGTTGGAAGCATGTCATTCCATTTTGCATAGCCCAACGGACATAGCTGAGGCCTCCGAGTAACAGTCCCCAAAAATGAAGTCAATAAGCAGGCAGCTTTCTTAATTGGCTGACCTAGCTGATTGCACTCCACAACAATCCTCTCGCCCTCACGCATCTGCCACACATCTCGTATACTGTGGGTCCGCGTCTGGGGCGTACTCTCCCGGATCCGTCTGTAAAAAATACATAAAAGTAACTATATCATAAATATACATAAAATAAATAAAAAAAAAAAATTACATGAAAGATAATATATACCCTGCACGTGTATCTCATCATCTGGCTGATGAACAGGAGGATCGTGCTGTGCTGATGATGAAGGACAGGGCTCAGAATGCTGTGCAGCTGAACTGGCCTCAGGCTGCTGTGCTGAAGAAGACGTACCGGCCTCTGTCTGTGAATGCTGGAACTGCACACTAGCATATCATCCCCTGCGACGCATGATGTCACCTAGCATTTATATAAATAAAAGTAGAATCAGTTAATATATGGAGTAAAATAACACAATAATTAATGCAAAATATATACATCATAAATAATTATTACCAGTAACAATCAAGCAGTAGTGTTTTCTTCGAATTCTGTTCTAACCAACGTCGTCGTAGCATTTAAATCATCAGCTGGCACAAAATTGTAGGGCATACATTGTGTATAAGTGTCATCGTCATCATCCTCCACTTGGTTTCCCATATCATATAAGTCTCTAGGTTTTGTTTTGATGACAGTAAACCAATCTTTATCTTTTGCGTCTTGTACATAAAATACTTGACGAGCTTGAGATGAAAAAATGAATGGGTCATCCTTCAATAACACACCAGTGTGTATCAACCTTGAAAAATTTACAAGTGTAAATCCATTTACATTTTGTTTCAAACCCCTTGGTGAGTTTATGTCTATCCAATCACATCTAAACAGTACTACTTTAAATTTTCATAATAATCCAACTCATAGATATCTTTAAGTGCACCATAATAGGATTTTCCATCCGCTTCCACCATAACACCGCTATTCTGTGTTTTTCTAAATTTCTCCCGTTCTCTAGTATGAAATTTAAAGCCATTAATTATGAAACCGTTATATCTATTCACAATCTTGTTAGGTGCTCGAGCAAGAGCTATTAGTTCATCTGAATTATTTGTCTCCATCATCTTTGATACCTAACAAAAAATGATATGACGAAGTGCAGTTGAGTTAAGAAATATTAAATATGTATCAAAAATTAATATATCCCATAATTAAATATAAATCATACTGATTCGAAAGCCACATAGGGAATAACTCGACCAACCATCGCTGTTCAATCCTTGCATTAGGACGAATGTTATGATTGGCTCGTCTCTGATAAATTAAAAATTCACTGCATAAAATATAAATATATCATTTAGAACATTATATGTAATATAAAATTTAAATTTTGATGTCATTCCTTAAATATACTAACCTGCGATGGTCAGATATTATGTCACTATGAAGTAACACATAACGATGTGCTTGTGCTAAGGATTTTTGATCAAGTACAATACTTTCAGTTCTTTCCAAGAATTTTCCAGCAGTTAAGAACTTATACAGTTCTGCATTCTCCACAAAGTCATTATGCCATTGAGGTCGACTAAAAATAGTCTCTACACCTTGAAGATATCTTGAATAAAATGTCAAACATTCATCCGCAATATATGCTTCAGCAATCGAGCCTTCGGGATAGGCTCTATTTCGCACATAATCTTTAAGACGCATAAGATACCTTCAAGAATTAAATATTTATTAAAATATCAGTATGCTGTTATTTCTAATAAAATTATCAAAAGATTTAAG
This sequence comes from Elaeis guineensis, assembly GCF_000442705.2. Classification (NCBI taxonomy): domain Eukaryota; kingdom Viridiplantae; phylum Streptophyta; class Magnoliopsida; order Arecales; family Arecaceae; genus Elaeis; species Elaeis guineensis. Next base: position 37,004,588 of record NC_025994.2, read on the forward strand.
GTTTGTAATAATACCTCTCAATAGGATACATCCATCTATAATGTACCGGTCCACCAACTTTAACTTCTGAAGCTAGGTGAATGAGCAGATGTACCATAATAGTGAAAAATCCAGGAGGAAAAATCTTTTCCATCTGGCAAAGTGTAATTGTAATATCAGATTCTAACTGATCAAGTTCCCGAGGATCAATAACTTTGAAACATAATACCTTAAAGAATGACGATAATCGAAGTACAATTGTAACAACTTGTTTCAGCAATGACGATCTTAAAGCTATTGGAAAAATATCTTGCATCAATATGTGACCATCATGACTTTTAAGATTTGAAAGTTTTCGATCCTTTAGATGCACACATCGTGAAATATTCGATGCATATCCATCGGGTACTTTGATACTTTTCAAAACTCCCAAAAAATTATCCTTTTCTCGAGCAGACATTGTGTAACATGTAGGAGGCACATAAATTCTATCATTAGCAAGCATTTTAGGATGAAGTTTCTGTCGGATACCCATTTCTTTTAAATCAAGACGTGCCTTCATGTTATCTTTGCTCTTTCCATCAAGGTCTAAAAATGTTCCAAGTAAATTATCGCAAACATTCTTCTCTATATGCATGACATCAAGATTGTGCCGAATAAGATTATGTTTCCAATAAGGTAAGTCAAAAAAGATACTTCGTTTTTTCCATAAATATTTACTTGGCTGTTGTGTAGATGCTATCTGTGTGTCTTCCTCATTTTCATCCTCGAAATAATTATCTGGATCTTGAAACACCTCTGCATCTATAGTACTGATACTGACTTCCTCTGGTAACCCTTCGTGCACTGAGCTTTCAACATCATCCCTTCCTCTTTTTTTAGAGGACTTTGAGTGCTTACCATAGCTGTAATTCATGCCATCCATTTGTCTATGAACATCAGTTCCAGAAGGTGGAATAGGGGCATATCCCAATTCTATAGTACCATCAAACAAATCTTTTTGAAATCGAAACGGATGATTTGCTTCCAACCATCGACGATGTCCCATGTAACAAAATTTACCTCCATGTTTTAACCAAATTGAATGTGTTGAATCTCCACAACAAGGACATGCGACCCGTCCCTTTGTACTCCAGCCAGATAAATTGGCATATGCTGGAAAATCATTAATAGTCCATAACAAAGCTGCCCGTAGTTTAAATGTTTGGCCGTTGGAAGCATCAAATGCATCAACACCCTCCCACAACTGTTTCAATTCCTCTATCAAAGGCTGTAGAAAAATATCAATATCATTGCCTGGACCCTTATCTCCTGGAATAACCATTGACAAGATAAGTGATGATTGTTTCATGCACATCCACGGTGGCAAATTGTAAGGTATCAAAATGACTGGCCAAGTGCTGTAGGTAGAACTCAGGGTCCGAAATGGATTGAAGCCATCAGAAGCTAAGCCAAACCTAACACTGCGAATATCAGAGGCAAAATCAGGATGCCTATCATCAAATGCTTTCCATTGAAGACTATCTGCTGGATGTCTCAACATTCCATCTTTTGTACGTCCTTCATGATGCCATCTCATTGATGAAGCTGTTTTTGATGATGCATAAATCCTTTTCAATCTAGGTATAAGAGGAAAGTAACGCAATACCTTGGCCGGTTTCTTTTTACTCCGCGTTGCATCCAATTCATTCAGTACATCATCTCGATCTTTTTTTTGTGTTATCCATCTTGAAGATCCACATACATTGCATGACTCTTGATTAGCGTTTTCACCCCGATATAACATACAATCTTTCGGACAACTATGAATCTTTTCGTATCCAAGATCCAATTCCTTTACTACTTTCTTGGCTTCATAATACTATGGTGGTAAACGAGTGCTTTCTGGAAATGTATCCTTTAATTACTTGAGCAGCATGGTAAAACTCTTTCAGACCATCCATTCAAATATTTTATATGAAATAAATATACAAGAAAAGAAATCTTAGAAAATTTTGTACAACCCGGATATAATTCTTCGTCTGCATCTTTCATTAAGGTGTGATAACGAGCTGTCTCATCATTAGATGTATGTATGGGCTCCTCAACATGCATAAGTTCCGTATGCGTACATCCATCAAACATCCCAACTGTTTCTTGTATACTACTGGATTCTCCTAAATTTTGAACATCAAATCTAAAAGCATCTGTGATCAAACCCCTTATATCATCATCTCTTGCAGAATTATCTTCTAGGCTAGTGGATCCAAAATGAGTCAGGGGTTGGTTACATGATGATGGCAACATAGATTCTCCATGAAAAATCCAGTCGGTATAACCTCTTAAAAAACCATTCCATACCAAATGTTCTTCAATATTTTGTGGATCTAAAGAAGAACTATTTACACATTTCCGACGTGGACATAAAATCTTTCCATTCAAACTACTTTTCTCCATACCAAATTTAATGAAGTCATGAACTCCATCTAAATATTCTTTACTATTCTTTGGTTTATTTATCCAACTTTTGTCCATTGTAGGATAAAATCGACCGAACTTGCAATTTATCTAAAAATAAAAAAAATTATACAATCTATATTAATGCAATGAGTAAAAAATATCAGTCATTTCATAAAATTCAAAAAAATAACAGCTAGATAAAGTTTACATAGTAAATGCTTGCTATCATCAACTAATAGGTAAAGAAGGTCCTATCCCATTCAGAAAATGTATTAATTCTATAGGTCAATTATAAAAATCAAATTATATGCAACAAGAGCCGAAAAAAATTTCGGCAGCATTTCCCCTTAGTTCTTCCGTATAGGAAGAACAAAAGGAAAATACCATCCGAAATTTATTCCGAACCCTCAGCATACCATTTGATTATGGTAATGATCTATATAATTACTCACATTTTCCAAACTGTCCATACTGGACAATCAATTGATCAATGTACATAATTCTTTTATCCGTACAAAAATAAATAAATGTACGGATACAATAGAATATGTACATTAATCAAAAGATGGGTCTATGTTTCTATGCAATACAATTTTTTTTTAAAATTAATTCATAATTAACATTGTCTGGCATTAAATTCACAACCATCACAAAAACACCTATGAAAATCTACTTAGCATGCATTTGAAAATCTAGCCATTTCTGTGATAAAAAGTTGCAACTAATACTACAATTTAATAAGAGATTATCAACCAACTTGAATATTTCGCAATGATATAGAAAACTATGCACCATGTGCTCATAATCTCCATATAACAGAAAAGATATTTAACTTTTCAATCACAACAAAATGAAGTCTAATCTGATAAATGAAAAGCTTGATATCTCGCTAGCATTAGGCTAAGAGCCACAAGGAAAAAAAAAAACAAGTGTCATTTGATTGGACTGATCAGTAGTATGTGAACATTAGACCATACAAATCAAACAAAGCCACTTTCAACCATAAATACATGTCAAATAAGGACATACAAACTAGATTTGGGTAGTCACATCCTTTGTAGTTTACCTTAGATATTATTAGTATTTTTTGGTACAAACCTTGAATACCGTTTGATCACTCATATTTTATTGTATTATGATATTCCTTGCATAACCTAATAGAAACTACTATTTATACTTTTCACAAAAGGGAACCTAGTGTTGGAAGTGAAAAGGAAAGTAGTTTAAATTACTTTATTGTGCTAGGTAGTTATCTGTAATTTTTAGTTTCATCATGAGTGCATGACATGTATAAGGCTTGTGGTTTTGTTTTCTTCTCCTGTTACTCTATTCTTTTTAATTTGTTAAAATTGTCACCCTTAATGACTAGACTTACCATTTTCTATTAGATATGCTTACTGTTTTTATGTGTTGTTACAATCAATGTCTGGTGATCGAACCAAATGATACTTGAGCTTGCACAGGTCTGTCTTGATTTGTGTATTGTAGTTTTAGTAATCAAGCTTATGTTGTGTCTGTCATTTTCTTGTGTCTCCATATTTGGCTATTCCACTGAGACTTTGCCATGGTCAATTTGTAATCAAGCTTATGTTGTGTCTGTCATTTTCTTGTGTCTCCATATTTAACTTACAATCTAAACAATATTAGACATCTACAATGCTACTCCTGTTCTTCATTGACATTTTATCACTCAAGTAGTGCACAGAACAGAAACGGCAGGCAACACTAATTAATGGAAGAATCTGCGAACCTATTACAACATTCCGCAAGCTGCAATCTGAGCTAAATCAAGATTACAAATTGGACTACACAATAAAATCGCGATTGCTATCAACGAAAAGTTCGATCAAAGAACACAATTTGATCACAGCGAAAGGACAGAAAACCGGGAAGGTGATACATCTCCGCGGTGTCGGCGTTCTGGAAGATGGATTCAAAGTAAGAGAACTGGAGAGCGGAGTCCGCACCCTCCCTTCTCTGAGTTTCTCCATTGTCGATCTGCCTCCTTTCTGCGAACCTAGGGTTTGAGAGAGGAAGGAATGGGCGGCCACTGAGGAGGCGGAGAAGGGATGTCCACCGTCCGTCGGCCTATTGATTCGTGGAGAGCTTCCATGGCCGCCGGCGAGAAGAGGGATCGTCGGAGACCTTGGGAGGAGAGGCGACAGACAAAGGCGAGTCGGGTTCAAAATAAGCCACCAACGATTGGTAGGATGCTTTCGCTAATTTTACCCCTGCGTGACCATAGAATGTTAACCGGTTCCGCGCCACCGCAGCCCACCTCCCCCCACGATCCGCGGCTTCTCTGCGCCACCACACCCCGCCGGAGCCACCGCCCACCTACCCCCCGATAGCCCACCCCCTCCTATGGCCCGTGATTTCTCCACGGCACCAACCCCCCACCTACTCGCCCCCCCCCCTCACATTATCAAGAACTCAAAAGCTTAAATGACGAAGAGAAAAAGGGAGGAGAAGGACCAACCTCGGAGGACGGCGGCGGAGAGGTACTCGAGGACGGCGGCGAGGAAGACCGGAGCGCACCGATGGCAGAGATGGGGTCGGCGCGCGGAGGAAAAGATGGAAAGGGCGGCGGTAAATAGATTAGGGCACGGGAGGTTCGGGTATTAAACGAACCTAACGACGCTTTTTAGCGTCGTTACATAAGGGCGTAAAAAAGCGTCGGCATTTTCTTTATTTAACGATGCTTTTGCTAAAAGCGTCGGCATTGACAATGCTATAATTTTACAATGCTTTTAAGCATCGTTAAACTACGACGCTTTTTAGAAGCGTCGGCAGGTCAGCGCGACTTGCCAACGCTTTCCAAAAGCATCGGCAAAAAACGATCGCCAAACACCCTTTTCGTTGTAGTATCCGTTGTTGTGATGAAGTCCTTAGGACTATTTAGATTCGATAAAGAGAGAATTTATCGATTAGTCCTTAAAACTGTTCACGATCAAATGATGGGCTGTTAATAAGAATGACAGCTTCTATCGAGCATAGGTCATTGTAGGCCATATGGGTTGGTTGTCCTCTTAACCAAGGAGTGTGGAGACACTGGTATAGCATACAGGTGAGATGTAAGGATACATCATCATTGAACGTGACCAACTCTAGGGTATTCTGCTGTCGAGAATGTCTCTGATGGGATATAGGTATAAGTGTCCCTTAGACCTGAGATCGCCTCAGTGACTTGCAAGCAACTCACTGTGCTTTGGTACTGGACAAACTGAATTTCTAATTCAGTGATAGAAGGCTTCTAGGCACAGTCAAGTACTTGCAAAGTCAGAGTGTGATCAAGATGGGATTGATCACTCCAAGAGTTGGAGAAGAATGAGTCACTGTATTTCAATTTAGCAAAATCTTGGTTAGGATAATCCATCAGATAGATTTGATATTTTGAAATACAATATGGACAACCTGATCAGAGTTGACAGTTGAACTCTGAGATGTCCTATGAGCATTTTGGTCGAGGGGATGAATTATGTGGAAACTATATCTGCAAGGGTTCTAAGGATGTTGTTATACACATTCGACCTATCCGACCGTTGGGTACCATTACTAGATGATCACTTCGATTGGTATAAAAATTTATTCTTATGCTACCAGCTTAAGTTTAGATTAGAGTTCACACACATTAGAGTTCACAATCCGATCGGATGGTTGATCAACGATGAAGAATCGTTCTAGGGTTAAACGATCAATACGATTGATATTTAACCTAGTGCAAGTGTTGCAGGAGGATCAATTAGCAATTTGATTGCTAATTGATTTAATTTGATTAAGTTAATATGTTGAGATTAAGTCTAATTAAATATGATTTAATTAGATTTTATTTGGGCTTGATTGGAACAAGTCCAATTGGTTTATTGGATAAGCCAAGTGCAAGGAAAAACTAGTCCTAGTCCAATTAAGACTTGGATCAACCTAATTTTTAATTTGATTAAAAAATTAAATTAGATTTAAATCTAATTTAATATGATTAAATTAGATTCTTAATTTGATTAAGACCTATTTTAATTGAGATGATTTGGTTTTGGTTTGATTTAGTTTAAGAAACCAAATTTGAACAAGTCATAGATTGAACCCTAGTAAGACTAGGATTCCACCTTGCACCACCTTAGCCCCCCACGCCCACTCTCTCTTATTTTGTGTAACAAAACCTTCTCTCCCAGGCCTTCATGCATGCCCAAAGCTTTCCACCCTTTCTCTCTTACATGGAATGTGGTTGTGGACCAAGTCAAAGTAGGAATTAATTTGGATTTCAAATTCTATGAGATAGAATTTTAGAAAACCAAAACTCTTTCCTTATGGCACTGATTTTATTCAAATTTTTTTTGAGATTTTTGTTACTTTTATGGCACATATTGTGCACCCTTTACTGGTAGTCCATGATAAAAAAAGGAGGAGGCACCCAAGAGTTGGGCACCACTTGTCTTGCCCTGTTTAGATTTTTCTTGACTAGGTATTTGACTTAGACAAGGATTCTTTATATCTCTTTATTTAAGAAGAATTTATTCTTAAGATTTTTGTGGATTATAGATATTTGAGAGATGTTTGAGGTGTGTGAAAATCAGAGAGAAAGAGTATTAGGGCATGGAGATATAATAGACACAAAACTAGGTGTCTAGGTGAGAGCAAAGAGAAGAAGAAGAGGGTCTTCTTCTAGGGTTGCTAAGCTTACCTCTTCTCTTTCTCTATCTGTAAGTTTTCTAAGAGTGTCTCATATCTAAAACTTCTTCTCTTATTTTTCATCATTGGAAGAGTCCAAATCAAGAAGAAGGAGGTATCTGATCGACCATCGAAGAAGGATCAGCACAGTACTAGCATACTATGTTGATTTCCTGGATCAGGACTTCTGATCGTGATTCGTGGGCTCGTGTGGATGACTCTTAGAGGTCGGATGCATGTGTAGCTCGTAACATCATCCTCAAGTCTGAATCAACAAAGTTAGGATGTCTAACTTGCAAGGTAATAGATTTGATCTATTATATTTTATATACATTAGATGTAGTATAGAAATATGTTGATATGATCAACATATAGTTCTTGCTCTTTATATTTTAATTTTTGATTTAATTTCATGTAATAATCATGTAATAGGATCTTAGATCTAGAGATTCTTTGATTTTATAAGATAAATTTTAATTTATTTTAGTCTTTCACTGTCTGATCTTGAAAAAGTTTCAAGATCTAATCTTGAAATCCTAGATCTGATTCCTTCAGTGAAAGCAAACTCCCAAAATATTTTTAGACAGAGGCAATTAACACCTTATGAGTTATGGAAAGGTAGAAAATCTAATATAGGTTATTTTCATATTTTTGATTGTCGATATTTTGTGTTAAATAATGGCAATGATAGCTTCGGTAAATTTGATGCTAAATCTAATGAAGCTATCTTTTTTGGCTATTCCACTTCTAGCAAAACCTTTAGAGTATTTAATAAAAGAACACTAGTAGTGAAAGAGTCAATTCATATAATTTTTGATGAAACTAATAATTTTTCATCAAGAAAGAAGAAGGTGCTGATTTTTCAGGTATCATAGAAGATAAAATGGAAGAGCTCACCATCAATAACTCAAATGAGTGAAACAAGGATCAGTTGGATGAAAAATATAAGGATGAAAGTATCAATGATCAGAACATTCAAGAACAATCTCAAGATGCAGGTAATCTTCTAAGGGAAAGGAGGTATGTCCACAATCTGTTGTGATCCAGGTGGTGTGCCCAAGGCCCAGGGGACCAAGGCTAAGGCCAAGGTCCATCATTCATGAGGGCTTCATGGAGGCTCTAGGGCTAGTTGGGCCCTAGGTTGAAAGGCTGTGGGCCTTTCAGGTTCTTGAGGTCTAGGTTATGTGGGCCTCAAGGGACCAACTCTTTATGGGTCAGGTCTGGACCCAGGATAGGTGAGATTAGGTCGAGTCATGGGTGTACATGGGCTTGGGTTAACCTAATCTCCCATAGAGTTGGTCAAGGGAGTTTTGGGTTTGGGTCACTTGACCCTGTATTTATATATACATGCACTGTATAGGTTTGATTAAGCTAAAGAATATGAAAACCCTTTCTTCCAAGTCTTTCTCTCTCTTATCCCTCTCTCTTCAGCTATTCTCCATGCCCCAGGAGCAAGAAACCCAAGGGTTTCTTGCCGCCAGGTCCATAGAAGGCAGGAAAAGTAGGGGAGGCGCTAGGGTTTTGAGCCCCTCCCCCTTTGTGCTGCCAACCATATTGTCTCTTCATCTCTTGCAGCCATCCAAACATCAGGTCTAGGACTTGAAATCTCTTGGTACGAGATTGGTACAAGTTTCTCTCAGATCTAGAGTTGATCTGAGGTTGTTTGAGGTGCGGGTGAGATCTCCATCAACAGATCTACAGGAAAGGCTGCAGTAGGATAGATCTGCATGGTCTGGTTCTATCTACCTCATTTTCTATCTAGAATACCCTAATTTGAGATCTATAAATTGAAAAATCTTGGTCCGGGCCTGATCTGGTTGGGTACCAGATCTTGGTTTTTTTAGAGGTGATCTTAGAGGCATTCTTCATCTAGAACGAAAGGCTGATGAAGCAGACAGCAACCAGGCTGATTTTGTCAAGGGCCTTCGATCGAGTCCAGAAGTCTCCAAATTGATTTGTTGCTGGTTCTGCTGCACCCAAGGTCCATGGGAGGAGCCGGGATTGTGCTCCAATAGTTGGTATTAGAGCTACATTGGTGAGGAAGCGGTTCCAAGTGCGAGAAGTTGAAGATCCTAAGTGCTGAAAATTTTCAGCAAGGTACCATCAAGGTATATTCTACACTTCTTGATTTTATATTGCTTGTTTGGCTTGGATCCAGTCATAGGCAGCAATATGAAAGTCAACTTTGAGAAGTTTGATGGCAAGAAAAATTTTTTCATGTAGAAAATTTGGGTGGAGGATCTTCTGATGCAAGCAGATCTGGATCAGGCTTTGGATGAGAAGCCTGAGGGAATGACAGATAGACAGTGGGCATCGTTGGAGAAGAAAGCATGCTCGGTGATCAGAGGATGTTTGGCGGATGGGGCGTTGTATTCAGTGCTGGAAGAAAAGACCCCGAAGGGCCTTTGGTCGAAGTTGCACACCATGTACATGGGGAAGAATATGTGCGACAAGCTAATGCTGAAGAAGAAGTTGTACAATCTTCGGATGTAGGAGGGATCTGATGTGATTGGCCACATTTAGAGGTTTGACCAGTTGTGCATGGAGTTGATGAATATCGAGGTGAAGCTGGATGAGGAGGACAAGTTCCTGTTGCTTTTGTGTTCGCTGCCAGGATCATATGACTCTTTGGTGACTACACTGCTCTATGGTAAGGAGACTCTGGAATATGAGGACATGGTCTCGGTGCTGAGGTCTAATGAGCAAAGAGAAAAGTTGACCAGAGATCGGGCTCCCCAGGAGGGTTTGGCAGTAGGGGAGAGGACAGGTAGAGGCAGAGGCAGAAGCAAGTTCAGGGGGTGGTCCAAGTCCAGGAAGGGAAAGAAAGAGATGAAATGCTTCAAGTGCAACAAGTTCAGGCACTTCAAGCGAGAATGTCCACTATGGAAGAGCAAGAAGGGAGAAAGAAGTGGCTCAGAATTAGTGAGTGCAGTTGCTGGACAGCAGGTGGAGGATGATCTACTTATGGAATCAGATGGTCACAGGCATTACACAGAGGAGTGGACACTAGACTCTGCGTGCTCACATCACTACACACCACACAGGTCTTGGTTTGCGACATACACCAAGACAGATGAGGGATCAATGACTCTAGGCGACAATCATCCTTGCAAGGTGGTTGGGATAGGGACAGTCAGGGTGAGGATGTTTGATGGGATTGTGAGGATATTGACAAATGTAAAGCACGTCCTAGAGCTGGAAAAGAATCTGGTGTCACTAGGCTACTTGGAGCGCAGTGGATACAGCTTCAGCAGTAGGGCTAGAAGCGGAGTATTAAACATCTCCAATGGAGCTATGGTGGTGATGAGAGGCAGGAGGTTGGACAATAATATCTATCGCATGGAGGGATCTATGGTGACCGGAGAGTCTGATGCAGCAGTTGCAGCACAGGACCAGCAGGGGGCTTACAGGATGTGGCACTACTGCCTAGGCCACATGGGTGACAAGGGGCTGAGGGAGTTGAGCAAGAGAGGACTCATCTTTGATCTAGAGGATGGTGCTACAGGGGAGATCTGTGAGCCTTGCCAGATGGGAAAGCAAAGGAGAGTTCAGTTCAACATCAGTACAACCCGCAGTGCAGCCCCTCTGGAGTTAGTACACACGGATGTGTGGGGACCAGCCCCAGTTTCAGCTAGGAATGGGGCCAGATACTTCATGACCCTGATTGATGATTTCTCAAGGAAACTCTGGATTTACTTCATAAGAGAGAAGTCTGAGGTCTTCACCAAGTTCAAAATCTGGAGAGCTGAGGTGGAGAAGGAGCAGGGGAGGAGTGTGAAGTGTCTGAGGTCAGACAATGGCGGGGAGTACACCAGCAGAGAGTTCCAGGACTACTGTGAGGAGTGTGGGATCAGGAGACACTTCTCAGTTAAGGAGACTCCACAGCAGAATGGGGTGGCCGAGAGGATGAACAGAACACTTCTGGAAAAGGCACGATACATGAGGCTACAGGCAGGGCTACCAAAGGCGTTCTGGGTTGACACAGTTGACGCAGTGGGTTACTTGGTCAATCGGTCACCTCACACCAGATTGGATGGCAGGCTTTCAAAGGAGGTGTGGTCTGGGAGGACAGTTGGGCTGGGCCATCTACGGGTATTTGGGTGCATAGCCTATGTGCAAATTGGAGCTGGTGAGCGGAGCAAGCTAGACGCCAGATGACGCAAGACGGTGTTTCTAGGCTATCTATGAGGAGTTAAGGGATACAGGCTGTGGGATCCCTTGGAAAAGAAGGTCATCATTAGTCAAGATGTGACTTTTGATGAGGAGTCAGTCCTACAGAGGTAAGCAGGCATGGAGGAGCAGCAGGAGGAGGAGGAGGTCCAGCAGGGCACTGCTGGACAGCTTACCTCTTTGATTTTGCCTCTTGCAGGTACTACAGGAGGACATGACATTCAAGTGGAGAACCTACCTAAGGTGTCTCCACAGGTGGAGTGGACTCGGATGGATGATCGAGGCGGAGAGGTCCAACAGGAGCGAGCTAGATCGAGGATTGATATCGGTGTTGCCCTACACAAGCCCAAGAGGACCATCAGACAACCAGACCGATATGGCTTCGAGGAGATGCTGTCATGTGCCCTGGTGACAGTGAATGGAGACCCATATATGTATCAGAAGGCTATTGAGAGCCAGGACAGAGAGCGATGGGTCCAGGCGATGTCTGAGGAGATGCAGTCTCTCCACCAGAACCAGACGTGGCGATTGGTGCAGTTGCCACAGGGGAAGAGGCCCATTGGCTGCAAATGGGTCTACAGTCGTAAGGAAGGGCCTTCAGAGCAGGGAGGTATTAGATTCAAGGTGAGGGTAGTGGCCAAGGGATACTCCTAGAAGGAAGGCATCGACTTCAGTGAGATCTTCTCTCCCGTCATCAGACATACTTTCATCAAAGTGTTGCTGAGCATTATAGCAGCTCAGGATTTAGAGCTAGAGCAGATGGATGTCAAGATGGCGTTCCTCCATAGGCATTTGGAGGAGAGGATTTACATGGAGCAGCCAGCCAATTTCAGGGATCCAGGATCAGAGGGAAAGGTTTGTTTGTTGTAGAAGTCGCTGTACGGGCTGAAGCAGTCACCGAGGCAATGGTACAAGCGGTTCGACTCCTATGTGCGCAGCATTAGACTTTTCAGGTGTGAGTTTGATCCCTGTGTATATGTTCAGTCTCTTGAGGATGGTTCTAGGGTGTTCCTACTCTTGTATGTGGATGACATGCTTATAGCATGCAAGAGTAGGAAGGTTGTGCAGGATTTGAAGGCGTCCTTATCTCGAGAGTTTGAGATGAAGGATTTGGGCCCTGCAAGGAAGATCCTAGGCATGGAGATTTTCAGAGACCGAGCCTGGAGGGTGCTGCATCTATCTCAAGGGGGCTACATATAGAAGATCTTAGAGAGGTTCAGGATGAAGGGAGCAAAGTCGGTGGAGCTGCCACTTGTCGGTCACTTCAGACTCTCGAAGACCATGGCACCACAGACTGAGGTGGAGGCTCAGGAGATGGACATGGTTCCTTATGCTTCAGGAGTTGGGAGCTTGATGTATGCGATGGTCTGTTGTAGGCCAGACATCGCTCATGCAGTGAGTCAAGTTAGCAGGTTCATGATGCAGCCTGGCAGGGAGCACTGGAGAGCTCTGAAGTGGATATTCAGATACCTGGCGGGTTCAGTTGGAGTTGGAATCTACTACGAATAGCGAGGAGGTGCAGTGGGATACTCTGACATATCCAGGGAGGCTCAGGGACTGATTGGCGGTTATGTAGATGTAGACTTCGGTGGAGATGTGGATACCCAGAGGTCTATGACAGCCTTCATCTTTAGCCTGTATGGAGGTCCTATTTCTTGGAGATCGAGTCTACAGCCTATCACGACCCTATCCACTACAGAGGCGGAATACATCGGACTAATAGAAGTAGCTAAGGAGGCAATTTGGCAGAAGGATTTGTTGACGGAGATGGGCCTTACTCAGGAGGCCATTAGAGTGCACTGTGACAGCCAGAGTGCACTTCTATTAGCACAGAACTCAGTCTATCATGCAAGGACAAAGCACATCGACATTTCATATCATCGGATCAGGGAGCTTGTGGATGATGGTGAGGTGGAGCTAATAAAGGTACACATCAAGGAGAACCCAGCTGATGCACTTACGAAGGTACTTCCACGGGACAGCTTTCAGAGATGTGTTGAGCTGATTTGGCTGATGGACAGAGTGGAGCTGGTTGAGGCCTTGGGACACCAAGGTGGAGATTGTTATGATCCAGGTGGTGTGCCCAAGGCCCAGGGGACCAATGCTAAGGCTAAGGTCCATCATTCATGAGGGCTTCATGGAGGCTCTAGGGCTAGTTGGGCCCTAGGTTGAAAGGCTGTGGGCCTTTCAGGTTCTTAAGGTCTAGGTTATGTGGGCCTCAAGGGACCAACTCTTTATGGGCTAGGTCTGGGCCCAAGATAGGTAAGATTAGGTCGAGTCATGGGTGTACATGGGCTTGGATTAACCTAATCTCCCATAGAGTTGGTCAAGGGACTTTTGGGTTTGGGTCACTTGACCCTGTGTTTATATATACATGCACAGTATAGGTTTGATTAAGCCAAGGAATACGAAAACCTTTTCTCCCAAGTCTCTCTCTCTCTTCTCCCTCTCTCTTCAGCTATTCTCCATGCCCCAGGAGCAAGAAACCCTAGGGTTTCTTGCCGCCAGGTCCATAGAAGGCAGGAAAAGCAGGGGAGGCGCTAGGGTTTTGAGCCCCTCCCCCTTTGTGCTGCCAACCATATTGTCTCTCCCTCTCTTGCAGCCACCCAAACATCAGGTCCAGAATTTGAAATATCTTGCTATGAGGTTGGTACAAGTTTTTCTCAGATCTGGAGTTGATCTGAGGTCGTTTGAGGTGCGGGTGAGATCTCCATCAACAGATCTACAGGAAAGGCTGCAGCAGGATAGATCTGCAAGATCTGGTTCTATCAACCTTTTTTCCTATCTAGAATGCTCCAATTCAAGATCTATGAATTGAATGACCTTGGTCCAGGCCTGATTTGATTGGGTACTAGATCTTGAATTTTTTAGAGGTGATGTTAGAGGCGTTCTTCATCTGGAACGAAAGGCTGACGAAGAAGACAGCAACCAGGCTGATTTCGTCAAGGGCCTTCGATCGAGTCTAGAATTCTCCAGATTTGTTCGTTGCTGGTTCTGCTGCACCCAAGGTCCGTGGGAGGAGCCAGGATCATGCTCCAACACAATTTGAAAAAGATCATAACTAGATAATTGCTATGTAAGAAGAACTAAATCAATTTGAAAGAAATAATGTATGGATACTAATTTCGAAATCTAAAAATCACCCTATAATAGGAACTAAATGGGTATATAAGAATAAATTAGATGAAAATAGAAATATAATAAGAAATAAAGCAAGATTAGTTGCTAAAGGATACAATCAACAAGAAGAAATTAATTTTGATAAAATATTTACTCCTGTTGCTAGACTAGAAGCCATAAGAATGCTACTTGTTTTTGCTTGTTTTATGAACTTTAAATTGTTTCAAATGAATGTTAAGAGTACTTTTTTAAATGGTTATATTACTGAAGAAGTATATATAGAACACCCTTTAGATTTTGAAAGTCATAAATTTTTAGATCATGTATTTAAGTTAAGCAAAGCATTATATGGTTTAAAATAAACTCCTAGGGTTTGATATGAAAGATTAAGTAAGTTCTTATTAGAAAATAAGTTTTCAAAAGAAAAAATTGATACAACTCTATTTATAAAATAAAAAGATAAAAAAATTCTAGTTATACAGATATATGTTGATGATATTATATTTGGATCTACTAATTAAGATTTGTGCCAAGAATTTGCCAAGCTCATGCAGGAGGAGTTTGAGATGAGCATGATGGGAGAACTCACCTTCTTTCTCGGACTCCAAATTAAGCAAATGAAGGAAGAGATCTCCATCACCCAAAGTAAGTATACAGGAGAACTATTAAAAAAATTGGAATGAAGAGCTCAAAAACTGTAAGTACACTTATGACACCTTCCTGTAAATTAGAAAAAGATGAATATGGTAAAAATATTGATTCAAAGCTCTATAGAGGCATGATAGGCTCTTTATTATATCTTACTGTTAGTAGACCTGATATAATGTTCAGTGTATGTATGTGTGCTAGATATCAGTCAAATTCTAAGAAATCTCACTTAAATACTGTTAAGAGAATTTTTAGATATTTAAAAGAAACACAAAACCTAGGACTTTGGTTCTTAAAACAATCTTCTATGGACTTAATAGATTACTCAGATGCAGACTTTACTAGATGTAAACTAAATAGAAAAAGTACTAGTAAAACTTATCAATTTCTAAGAGTAACTTAATCTCTTGATTTAGCAAAAAGTAAAATTCAGTAGCATTGTCTACTACCAAAGCCGAATATATTGCAGCCGAAAGTTGCTATGCTCAAATCCTATGGATTAAGCAACAACTCATAGATTTTGGTATAGAACTTAAAAATATCCCTATAAGATGTGATAATATAAGTGCCATCAATTTGACCAAAAATCTAACCAACACTCTAGGTCAAAACACATTGAAAATAGACATCATTTTATTAGAGAATATGTTCAAAATAATGATATAACACTTGAATACATAAATACTAAAAAACAACTAACTGATATTTTCACCAAATCACTAAATAAAAATAAATTTTATAAAATTAGAAGGAAATTGGGCATCTTAGACCCTTCTGCATGATCTTCAATCATAATTTCACTCTCAAAATTCTTCTAAAATTTCTGGACTTCATTATCCTAATTTTGGGAGCCATCTATCTTTTTTTTTGAAATTTTTTTAAGATAATTAAAAATTATCAGTGCTATTCAGATATCTTTTTGAATTTTTTTCTGTTGAAATACTCAATCAAAAATTATATCAAATTTTATCTAGACTCCTCATGATCATCTCAACTCGATATGATCCATTTCAAATTTTTTCTTTTGAATTTTTTTTCATTTTTAAATCTTTTTCTCATTGCCTGAACCTTTTCTGGAGGGGATGACCCATATGGGACGTCCCAATTGATCAGACAAATGGATTTCATGCAAACTGATCCATTTAAACTTCTCTCTTAAAAGCTAAGTGGGGTGACTCAATTACTATGCTTCTTCCTCTTCTTCTCGTTTCAAACCAAAAACTCTTCCTCTAACTCTCCACCGGCCATAAATCCATCATGTTAACTACCCAAAATCTTGGATCTCCATCTCAAACCCTAGAGCAAACTCTCTCTCGGCATACCCTCTTGCTCTCCATCAAAATCTCAAGCCCTAACTTGCAAAATCAGTGACAATCAACCCGAAACCCTCTTCTCCTCTTCATTTCTATCCATCTCTCATCCCTCTATACCCTCTTGATCAATTTTCCTCCTCTCCTTGAGACAATGGCCCCCAAAATAAGGTTGCTGCAGAGAAGGAAGTCTGTAAGGTCTTTGGAGGCTAAGGAATGGAGGAAGAAGGCAGCTCAAGCACCAACTCAAGCTTCTCCACCGATTACACCAAGTAAGATCCCTTTATCTGCAAGAAAAGTAGCTTTGGCAAGAAATGTGGATTTTTGATTTTTGAGGAGTGATGGTTTTTCAATTGGAGAGAAATAGATTAAGCAAGGATGGAGATTTTTCTGCAATTTATCTGAACCTATGTATATTAATCTTGTCAAAGAATTTTACTCAAATTTAGTCTTCTATGATGGAGTTTTGAGGTCTATGGTGAACGGTGTCCAAATTATTCTGAATGCACCTAGACTTAGATGCCTTATGAGGGTAGTTGCCTAGATGAACTTCTCAAAAAGGAAATTGGACTCAAGACTATCCTTAGAAGAGAGGATGTAGAAGGATTTCTGAAAATTGAAGCCAAGGATCTGAGTGTGGAAATGAGGTTGCTCCACCACATGGTGTCTCGGATTTTCTTCCCCAGAGGGAGAAGAAATGATTTGATGACTGGTAGGGATATCTGTTTGATGCATCATATTATCTCCGAGACTCCCCTGAATCTATCTATTTTGATGATTGATGCCATGAGAGAGGCCTTGAATAGATCCAAGGCTCACTTGCCATATGGTATGGCTCTTTCTTTGATTTTTAAAGAGTCTGGAATGAGCTTTGAGGGAGAGATTGTTTGTAGATTGTCAAACACTGACACCTACAATGACCACTCCCTTCGGTGTATTGAATTTGTCAAAGTAGATGGCCATTGGGCCAAAGCCCGTGCAGCTACAACCGATGAGGAGAATGATAAGGAAGAGGAGCATACTGAGGGGGAGAGTCCATCTTCACCTGTGCCTAGGTAGAGTCTAGTTGATCATCCTGTATCGGAGTCTGAGGCAGGACTCTCAGTTAGAGTACCCCCATCGAGCCATACCGTGCCATCATTTAGCTTGGGGGATGATGATATGGGACTGTTGGCTGAGAGAGTAGTAGGGATTCTATCTGTTCAGCAGCAACAGTTCTAGGATTAGGTTCTTCAACAGCTCCATCAGTTTCAGCAGTATCAAGAGTGGATTCTCTAGCAGGTGCAGCAGCAACAGCAGTATCGTCAGGCTCCATCGAGTTCTTTCTCTGATCCTTTCTCGGACTTTTCTGTCGTGCCACACATATCTTCATTGATAGAGCTCTTATCTGATCTAAGTACTAGACTGGAGAGTGTGGAGAGCTCCCTACTCAGATTCAATGGCAGAATTTTTGATATTGAGAGGGAGATCAGACGGATTTTAAATTTTCTATCGGAAGGAGCAAGCACTTCGACCACCACTTCACCTCAGTTGGATGTTTTAGCTCGAGAGATAAAGAGACTCCACAGCCAGCTTTGTTATTCTCTTGAGTTGATTTGGATAGATATCAGAGACTCCAAAGACTTCGTATCTGCTGATTTAGATGCCATTAGGACTTAGCTTCAGTCTAGACCCTCTACATCCAGTGAGCCAGCCTTTGTCCATCCCATTGCTTTCTGTCCTCCGACATAGTCCTCTCGAACCAGACCCTTCGGTCGAGGACGAGGCTGATCATCTTTTACCTATTTATGCTCGATGCCCATTCTCACTGATTTCATAATTTTGTATTAGGTTACTTAGTTGTATTTTGTAGATTAGATGTATGAGAGCTTTATGCTCATGGACATATATTATGACTCTTGTAACCTCTCTTTTTGGTGTTAATGAATGAGATTATTATCATGGCACACTTTTTTTCGATGAATGAATAAATGACTATTATACTTGAATAAATGCACTATTACTTTGATACTTGACATACAACCATAAAAATCTTACTCCCTTTAGTCCATTTTTTTGATGATTCCAAAAAAGGGGGAGAAAGTAGTGTATTGTCTATTTGAACTTTTTAAATCTTTTGCTCTTTTAAATTTTTACTCTGATACAATATTTTGCTCTGATATGCCTCTGATACGCCTTCGATACGCCTCTGATACACCCATTTTCTACACTAATATATCTGTTTTTACCTTTATTTTGATACTATTTAAAAAATGCTCTGATACATTTATTTTTCTTGAGTACTCTGATAATTTTATTTTTTGCATTGATACCAAAATATCTCGATACATTCATTTTTTATTTTATAAAATATTCTAATTTCTTCTCTTTTAATTCTTATTCTAATGGATTCATCCTTGCTTTAATATCAAAATAAGAAAAAGAGAAAGAAACATTCCTTTCACATTTATTGCTTCGATACTAAAAATAAGGAAGAAAAGAATAAAATTCTTTTATGAACCATCTCTGCTTCAATAAAAAAAATTTTACAAATTGAACACTCTTTATATAAGAAAGGGGGAGATCTTTTTCAAATGATCAAAATGATTATTTTTATCTATTTCACACAAAAAAGGAAAGGATTTTGGTTGATTAAAAATAATCTTCAGAAAAATTATGATACCTTCTCAAATAAGTTTTAGCAAAATAAATTGAAATATTAAAATTATTAAAAATATATATCTCATATTTTTCATGCTTAATCTTTGGCATATTCCTATAAGTGCTTCACAAATCCAAATTTTTTGAGCTTTAAGGACTTATTTTATGAACACTCAAATATTTTATCATCATCAAAAAAGAGGAGATTGTTACTCCAAGAATTAATTTTGATGATCGTAAACCATTTGAGAGGACTACTAATGAGTTTCTTATCTTTGGAGAATATTTTTATGATGTTTCAGGTAGTCTAAAAGATTGAGTTTGAAAAGCTTCATCAAGTGTGCCAAAGTTAAAATTTTTGCAAGTTGAAGAAGTTTTCGAAACCTTTTGAGAGTGTCAAATTGATTTGAATCTATTTAAGAGTATTTGAAAGTATTCTGAAAAATTTTAGACCTTAAATGCATAAAAAATTGGATTGGCACAAAATGGGATGACCCATCTTGGTCATCTCCTTTCATTTAGTAGTTGGCACGTACTATTTTGACTTATGGCATGCAGTGGGATGACCCACCTGGGATGACCTCTGAGACCTTGAGATCAAAACAAAAAGTCTGATTTTCAGACTGGCCAAATGAGGCGATTTATAGGACTTCCCAGTCATAGTGGGACGACCCATATGGGACGATCCATTCTGGATGAGCTTCATAATGACTAGTTTTTAGTCTATTTTTGATGCATTTAATGTGTATTAAACACTCTCCAATAGCTCTAAACCGATACTAAGATATTTTCAAATATAAATGGTGATTATAAATGCTCTCTTGAAGTAAAAAATCAAAAATTTTCAAGTATTCAAAGCTCAAATCAGAGAAAAATTCAAAAAGCCCTAAAAGAGAGGAAAAGAAACATTCAATCACCTCACCAACCACTCTCCAACTATAATTGAGGGTGTTCAACAAAAGCTTCTTTCCTTAAGTATTGTATTTTTATTGTATTTATTATGTTCATTTAAGGAGATATTATGCTGAAATTTTTGTACCCTATTTTTCTCACATTATTTTTTGAATTTTGAGTTTTGAGAGGTTCCAAAACTCAGATAGATTGATCCAAACCTGAAATCAAAGTGTTGAGGATTGGCTTGTATCCAAAAAAAAAATGTTCTTGCTTGGATAGCAAGGATCGGAGTTATCCGATGTGTTGTAACTTTGAAATCCATTTAGTAGATTGAATTTTCAAGTAGAAACTTTGAGAGTAGATGTAGGTGCAAGGTTGGCACTGAACTACTATAAATTTTTTATGTTTGTTGTGCTTGCATCTCTTAACTTATTCTTTGTACCGTTTACTTGCTTACCTATCATTTATATTTGATTTACAAATCAACTCACTCTACTCAATACTTTAGCACATTACCTAAGTGCACTAATCTTAAAAATTTTTAAAAGACCCAATTCACCCCCCCTCTTGGGCTCCATATCTGGGCAACAATACTTTATTTCTATGAAATTAGGTTCTCTCTAAATCTGTTTCTATCACATCATATGAGATATGACATGGTGAGAACTGAATCTTAATTATTTTGAGATTCAAGGATGTCCAGCCTACGTTTAGCATAGTAGATGGATATGTTGGAGGATAGGTCTATAAAGCTCATCCTGAAAGAGTTTGAGATACTATTTTCGAAAAGATCGTAATATGATTGTGTTCCATTGCTATCTTCTTGAAAAAATTATTTAACCAAGGTAAAGTAGTGGGAGGAAAGTTAAGCTCAAAGAGAGTGTCTCTGAAGAGCAGCGAGCCTTGAGACCTTAAGAACCTATTTATCATGATGAGCCAGTAGATGTAAATTCCTCCTCTACCTCGTACACATAGTAGGATCTCCAATCTCCTCGAAAGGTACTTGGGTATGCTTAATAGAGGATGTAAAAAAAGTCATTTCTCATGGGAGATGGAGAGCATAGAGATAATTCCAGAACCTACAATGAGGCGATGTAAGACATCAACTCTAAGAAAGATATGTGAAATAGCTTTTCTGAGAAGAGATCTTCTGAAAATTTCTATATGGAATAGCCTATGATTTCACTTCTTGTGATAGGAGATCATAAAGCCGACAATATCCTTAGAGTTGGAATATTCATTTCAATGATATGATCAAATTATTTGATTAGAAAGGAGGAATTATGTATTTTTTAACAAAAAAGGGTATGTGGGACTGCCCAATATTGACATCGGTTAAAATATGGTTGAATATAGATTTCTCCATAAAAGACATAAAGCAAGTGTCCTAAAGATCTATAGTGACAGATGCAATTGGATGCTTGTAGTTTTACAGATAAAGTACAAAGACTGGATGCTGAAAGGGCTCAGCATAGAAATCATGAAGAAGAGTCTGCTACCCTCTTGGGCATAGATGCATGCTATATAATGTACTTAAACTGATATAGTTATTACTGTGACTGTCATGAGTAGATATCAGCTGTATCCAGACTATGAGCGCTAGATTGCTGTGAAAATATCCTTAAGCTCTTAAGAAGAATTGAGGATACGTTCTTAATTTTGAGAAGGATTAAAGCTAGGAGTGGAAAGATACACCAATTTGGATTTTATGTTGATGGTAGAATGTCTACATCATCGGGTGTGTTCCTATGTCGATATCTTGGAAGGATTCTAAATAATTGATTGTTGAAAGCTAAGTACACTATAGATGTGTAGGATACATTCTGGTTCGAATATTAGTTGTAGAATTGATTTCATGCCATCAGATACCATGACACTATACTGCAAAGACAATGGCACTATAGCCCTTACTAAGGAGCCAAGGTCTCACCAGATATCCAAGCACATAGAGCAGCAGAACACGTGACAACCTCAAGTAGAAATACATAGGGATGCAGAAAGCAAATTTCACATCTGATATGGTTGACCCACTGTTAAGTCACTTAGCTAGCCTGAGACTAAAGCCTGTCTTGTGAAGATGGGGCTTGGTACATGACAGATTGGCTTTAGTGCAAGTGGAAGATTGTTGAATGTATGTCCTAGAAACCAATCTTGACTAATACATTTCATATCTCTAGGATATAATTTTATACTTATTGGGCAGTTATATTATCATTCATGTTTATGTATCCATGAATCAACTAACGGATTAAAAGATGATGACACATATTCTCAAAGAGTTGAGAATTTGAGGTATGTGTCATTGATGGTTGATTCCTAAATTGCTCCTGATCATAAGATCATCATGGAGATGGTAATTAATCTGGATAGACCAGTGCACGGATTGCTTCCTTCGGATAGATGGATCTTGAGTCCACAGTGTAGAGACATTGGAGCGAAAGTGCAGGTGGTTGTTAGAGAACAACTAGCTCAGAGCATGACCAACACGAGAAGTCATATGGATGTCTACTCACTCACTAGTGACTTTCTCGATGCTATAGTTGTATGACTGATCCATTGATCTGAGATAGCACGACTGCTTGCAGTGAGGCTGCTAGAGTTTGACTGACATATCATCATGGGTCTCAAAGAGCCTTGTAGTGGATGTTGGTGATAGTTGATCCACTATAGGAGTGGGGTGTACATCAAAATGAACGATGTTGATTGAATCTCTCATATGACTGATGTTGAGGTCTGACGATTCATCCATGACCTGCCATCTGGTTGGGACTCACAATAGAAAGACTGTATCATGAGCTAACTGCACCTAGAGGTTCATCTTTTATTCTGCTAGATTGCCACTATATACTACTAGGTGTCACTGGTGGATCGTGAGACTCATGAAGATTATCTTGATGATCAATGATCTTTGATGGGCTGAGTTGGAATTATTCCAACCCTTTGAAAAGAGTTTCAATGATATTGTGATAGAGATCATAATATATCTCACTACCAAACAGAATAAAATCTATGGGGTCACATACAAAAGAGATTTTTGACTGATCAGATGGTTGAATTATGATTATGAATTATAATAGGATTTGATTATCAATTTGATTGATAATTGATCTAATGCAAATATTGCATTATGTAACTTACTAAAGAGTTAGTAAGTTATAGGAAGATTAATTAGCAATAGGATTACTAATTGGCTCAATTTGATTGAGCAATGGGATTTCGTTAAGTTCAATTTGATTGGCTTTAATTTGACTCATTATGGATTTGATTTGATCAACCCCAATAGGGTTATAGGATAACCCCAAAAAAACCCAAAAAGATAGGATGATTAGTCCCAGTTGAATTAGAATTTGGATTTGATCCAATTTCTAATTAGACTAGGATGTATGTATTTTTAATTGGACTAAAAATTCATATTTCTATAGGTGTATAAAATTCTAATTGGATTAGGATTAAAAATTGAGTTTGACTCAAGCACCAAGAAAAGGTCCAATAGGACTAGGATACCTCCTCCAATTAGAAGACATCTAATCTAAATTAATTGGGCTCCAAATCAGATTTGAATTTCTATTTATGTGAATCTAATCTAGTCCTATTATGATTAGAACTCATTGGAATTTAAATGGATTTAAAATAGCCATTTAATCAAGAGTCCCATGATCATGAAACTCCTCCAATCCATGTGCCAAAAGGAATCCTATATTGAACCAGATTTAATGCCACATCCCACCATATTTGGATGCCCTTTTTCTTCTTCTTTTTAACATGTAAGAAGGTGCTTAAATTCCCTTTTCTCCAGTGTAAAAGTGGGTGTGAGATCTGGTTATGGGCGACATCCTATTTTTCCTAGAGTCCATGGATCTTTGGACTCCTATCTCCTAACCAAGTTATGACTCTTCTTAAGCCTATAAAATACCAGCAATATAGGATGTTGGGCATGGGATTTCCATCAGGTTATGATGCCCAAAATATGAGAGGAGGCATGCATGAAAAATATGGAAGAGAGAAGGGGCGGCGTCCATGGTCCTAGGCATGAGGTGGTTTGTTTAATCTCTTCTTTCTTACACAACCAAGAGTTGTTAGGACATCACCTTCTCTCCCTCTTGTCCATATTTAGACATGGTTGTCTCTTCTTTCTTTTATCCAAAAATTGGACAAAATTCTTACATCTCTATTGTAGAGATATGGTGCATAGATTTTAAGAAGAAAAGAGAAGAAAGGGTTCTTCTCATGATCTCTAATGTAGAGATCAAAATCTTTCTGCATCTTCTTGTTCTCCAAGAGTATCTTAGGAGAAAAGAAGATTTTTAAACATCAAGTTGCGATCTCTGCAAGAGAGCTAGCACTCCGGTGAGATCAAAAGACTTCTAATCAGATCAGAGTCTCGTGTGGATATTCATAGAGTCCAAACACTTGTGCGGATAAAAGAGACCTTCAAAGGACATCTATGATCATCTGTTCGCGTTGAAGGTCGATTCATGTCCAGATATATTTTAAATTTATTTTTCTCTATTTGATTTCTATATCTTACATATGATGATCCTATTTATGATTTGAAGATATGATCTTATGCATGCTTAGATTAAATTAGATTTAATCTAAAAATTTTAAAATTTTACTGCATACTTGGTTTGAAAAATCATGCATGCATGAAACTATAAAACTATCACACAAGCTTTAAAAATTTATTTATGGATTGAAGCAAGCATCTCAGAGTTAAAACATACATTTTGATAAGGTGATTAGAATGTATGGCTTCGTTAAGAACAGAGAGGTATTTTGTATATATAAGTGGGCTAATGGTTCAGTAATTATATTTTTTATTTTATATGTGGATGATATTCTCTTAATCGAGAATAATGTCTCTGCATTACAAAAAATAAAAGTGTGACTATCGTCACAATTCTCCATGAAAGATTTGGAAGAAACAGCCTACATTCTAGGGATGAAGATCTATAGGGATAGATTTAAGAGGCTGCTCGAACTCTCCCAATCAACATACACAGATACCATGCTGAAACAGTTTAGCATGAAAAATTCTAAAAAAGGCTATCTTCCGATAGGCCATAAAATTTTTCTCTCACAGAATGATTATCCGACAACCCCTCAAGAGAAAGAGTGTATGAGTAGAATTTTATATGCCTCGACAGTGGGTTCTATAATGTATGCCATGATATGTACAAGATCGGATGTGGCATACTCACTAGGAGTAGTGAGCAGATACCAATCAGATCCAGGTGAGAACCATTGGAAGGTTGCAAAAACCATCCTTAAGTATTTGAAAAATACTAAGGACCAGTGACTCGTTTATGAAAAATCTGATTTGAAACTCATGAGATATACTGATTCTAATTTTTAGTCAGATCATGATGATAGCAAAAGCGTGTTAGGATATATCTTTACCCAAAATAGTGAAGCTGTCTATTGAAAAAGTTTCAAGCAGCACACCATAGCCGATTCAGTATGCGAGACAGAATACATCGCGGCATCCGATGCTGTAAAGGAAGCTATGTGACAGAGAAAGTTTATCACCAAGCTTGGAATGGCATCCTCCATCGGTGGTCCAGTTCTACTTTATTGTGATAGTACTGGAGCCAAAGCTCAGGCAAAAGAGCTGAAGGCACATCAGCGGATGAAGCATATTCTGCATCGCTACCACCTTATATGAGAGATCGTGGATCGAGGTGACATCGACCTTCAGAAGATCGATGGAAAAGAGAACTTAGACGACCTATTAACTAAAGCCCTTATGGTAAAGGAGTTCGAAGATCACAAAATGAAGATGGGTAAACGATACTGTATCGATTGACTTTAGTATAGGTGGGAGTTGTTGAAAAATATGTCTCAAAACCAATCGTCAGTCTGTCGATGATTGTGCTATTTGATGTAATCATATATGAATTAATTAATAAAGTATTTATTTGATAATTTTTATCATAAGCTTGTACATATTCTATATCAAACTTCTGTGTTATGATGAAAGTCCTTAGGACTATTTTAAATCGATAAAATATGATTTATTATTTAATCTTTAAATGAGTTCATGACCAAATGATACGCTATTACTAGGATGATAGACATATCAAGTGTAGATCGTTGTGTGCCATATAGATTAGTTATCCTCTTAACAAGGAGCATGGAGATGCTGGTATGACATGCAGATGAAATGTAAGAGTATATTTCACTGAACGTAACCAACTCCGAAGCACTCTACTATCAAGAGTCACTCCGAAGGGATATGGGTATAAGTGTTCCTCCGATCTGAGATCACCATGGTGACTTGCAAGCAACTCACTGTGCTTTGGTGCTGAACTACTTGAATTTCTAATTCAGGATCAGAAGATTTCTGAGCACAGTCAAATACTTATGAAGTCAGTGCTCGAGTCAAGATGAAATTTACTACTCCAAGAGATTGGAAAGAATGCATTGTGTTTCAATTTAGTAAGACCTCGGTTAGGGCAATCCTTATGAGGAGTCACAGGATTTATTAAATTGAGACACATAATGGATGTACTATTGAGAGTTGATAGTTTAAACTCTAAGTTATCCTAGCATCAAGGGTCAAAGGGATGAATTATACGGTAACTATATCCAAATAGATTCTTGAGTGTTGCTTTGCATACATTCGACCTATCCGAATGTCGGGTACTATTGCTAGATGGTTACTTTGATTGGTACAGAAATAAATTTTGGTACTATCAGTTTAGCTTCGAACTTATGGGGTCACATACATTAGAAGTTTTTTTCTGATCACATGGCTAATCTGAAGAGTCCTAGTGGATGGGGACTCTAGTAAAGAGTCCCACTGGATGGGGACTCTAGAGAAGAGTCCCACTAGACTTGAACTCTATTATTAATAGAGGATTAATTAGTGATTAGATCATTAATTAGCTCAATTTGATTGAGCATTAAAGTCTAGATCAAGTTTGATTGAATTGGGTTCAATCAGGTCAAGTCTGATTAGGTTATGAGATGACCTAATCGGTAAGAGAGAAATGATCCTGATTTGATCAGGTCTATGACTCAATTAATTTATTAATTTGATCAAATTTAATTGAGATTATAGAATCTTAATTAGATTAGATTCATCATATTTTATTTGGATCTAATTGGATTAGGTTTGAAAGAAATCCAATTAGTTAAACCTTAGAGTCCCAAATGAATGGGACTCTCTCCCTTGCGCCACCCAAATTGTCTCACACTTTTTCTTACCATACAAAATTATTTTATATATAAGAAAATCAAAATATAACTCTTCTTTTGTTGCCCATTAAGGATAGGAATTGACTGATTTTAATTTGAATTCAAAATAGTTTGAATTTCAACCTAAAACCTTATCCATATCCTTCCACATATTGGCTGTTTTTGAAAGTGCCTATTGTGTGTGAGAAAAGGAAGTCTTTTTGATAGTTTTTCTTACCCAATTTTCTTTGGCAAGTCTCTTTTTAAGTTCGATAAGGGTGAGAAAAAGTTGGAGTGAAATTTAAATTCAAAATAATTTTGAATTGCAACAAACTCCAGTAGTTGGATGTATACCCTAGTAGCCAATCTTGGCTAACACATTTCATATCTCTAGGATATATTTTGTACTTATTAGATAGTTATATTATCATTCATGTCTATATGTCCATGAATCATCCAAGGGATTAATAAGATAATGACACATATTCTCAAAGAGTTGAGAATTTAAGGTATATGTCATTGATGGTTGATTCTTAAATTACTTCTGATCATAGTATCATCATGAAGATGATGATTAATCCGGATAGACCAGTGCACGGATCACTTCTTTTAGACAGATGGGTCTTGAGTCTATAGTGTAGAGACACTGGAGTGAAAGTGCAAGTGGTGGTTAGATAACAACTAGCACTGAGCATGACTAACACGAGAAGTCACATGAATGTCTGCTCACTCGTTAGTGACTTTCTCGATGCTGTAGTTGCATGACTGATCCTTTAATATGAGATGATACTACTGCTCGTAGTGAGGCTGCTGGAGTTTAACTGACACATCAACATGGGTCTCAAGAAGTCCTTGTAGTGATGTTGGTGATAGTTGGTCCACTATAGGAGTGGGCTGTGCATCAAGATAGGATCTATCAATCCTAGCAGAAGAGAGTAGTCCTATGAGATTTAAGAGGTTGAGTCCTTAAGTCTATGATCATAGTAGTGTGATTGATGGAAAATTTTTTTTATAGAATTACATATAGACTTCAACTAATTGAATCTATCATATGACTGATGTTGAGGTTTGATGATTTATCCATAACCTGCCATCTAGTCGGAACTCATGACAGAAAGACTGAATAACACGTTAACTACACTTAGAGATTCATTTCAGTTTTACTAGGTTGCCACTACATACTGCTAGATGTCACAAGTAGATTGTGGAGCTCATTAGGGTTGTTCTAGATCGATAATCCCTGTTGAGTTAGAGTAAAATTATTCTGATCTATTGAAAAAAGTTTCAATGATACGATGATAGAGATCATTGTATGTCTCACTACTAGATAGAATTGAATCTATAAGGTTACACAATAAAGAGATTAAGCCTGAAATAAGTAATTGAGCTTATGAAATATCAATTGGGTTTAGAGAAACTCATTGGGTTCATGGTAACCTTGCTAGCACATAGTTGGACCTAATTTCTCTTTCCATTGAAATTATTATTTGATAAGTTAATTTTAATTTAATTATTTGTTAATAACTTACATGAATAAGATTCATGAGACTCTAATTGTTGAGTGTCTAAGGTTATGAATCATATAAATTAAGGGTGCAAGTCCCTTATGAATCTTCTTGATAGTTATTACGGGGTGTCATTTTGATTTGATCAATTTGGGTGTGTCCATTAATTAGAGGGCCTTTGATTTTCATATAGGGTATCTCTTAGGTATAAAAGAGGGTGTCTAATTATAGGTGCAAGGGCCCCAATAGTTGGTGCCTAATGCGCTTCCTAATGTAAGTTGGATAACTTAAGTTAATAGGAATCCTAATGCAAATAGGACTTATATTATGAGATTGAATTATTAAAAAATATGTCCCAAATACCAATCATCAGCCTGTTGATGGTTGAGCAACCTTGTATTGTAATTGATTTGTTAATAAATAAAATATATTTTTGATATTTTCATCACAAGTTTTTATCTTCTAATGAACTCCGTTGTTGTGATGAAGTTCTTAAGACTATTTAGGTTCAATAAAGAGAAAATTTATCTATTAGTCTTTAAAACTGTTCACGATCAAATGATAGACTGTTAATAAGGACGACAGCTTCTATCGAGCATAGGTCGCTGTAGGCCATATGGGTTGGTTGTTCTCTTAATCAAGGAGTGTGGAGATATTGGTATGGCATACAAGTAAGATGTAAGGGTATATTATCATTGAACGTGACCAACTCCAGAGCATTCTGCTGTCGAGAATGTCTCTGATGGGATATAGGTATAAGTGTCCCTTAGACTTGAGATCACCTCAGTGACTTGCAAGCAACTCACTGTGCTTTGGTACTAGACTAACTGAATTTTTAATTCAGTGACAGAAGGCTTCTGGGCATAGTCAAGTACTTGTGAAGTCAGAGTGTGATCAAGATGGGATTGACCACTCCAAGAGTTGGAGATGAATGAGTCGCTGTATTTCAATTTAGCAAAACCGTGGCCAGAGTAATCCATCAGATGGATTTGATATTTTGAAATACAATGTGGACAATCTGACCAGAGTTGACAGTTGAACTCTGAGGTGTCCTATGAGCATTTTGGTCAAAGGAATAAATTATATAGAAACTATATCCGTATGAGTTCTCAGGATGTTGTTCTACACATTTGACCTATCCGACCGTCGAGTACCATTGTTAGATGGTCACTTTGATTGGTACAAAAATTTATTCCTATGCTATTGGTTTAGGTTTGAACCTATGAGGTCACACACATTAGAGTTCATGATCTGATCGGATGGTTGATCAATGATTAAGAATCGTTCTAGGGTTAAACGATCAATACGATTGATATTTAACCTAGTGCAAGTGTTGCAAATGGATCGATTAGCAATTCGATTGCTAATTGACTTAATTTGATTAAGCCAATGGGTTGAGATTAAGTCTAATTGAATATGATTTAATTAGATTTGGTTTGGACTTGATTGGATCAAGTTCAATTAGTTTATTGGATAAGCCAAGTGTAAGGAAAAAACTAATCCTAGTTCAATTAAGACTTGGGTCAACCTAATTTCTAATTCGATTAAAAAATTAAATTAGATTTAAATTTAATTTAATTTAATTTAATTAGACTCTTAATTGGTTTAATACCTATTTTAATTAGGTTTATTTGATTTTGATTTGATGTGATTTGAGAAATCAAATTTGAACAAGTCATAGATTGAATCCTAATAAGACTAGGATTCCACCTTGCGCCACCTTAGCCCCCCACGCCCACTCTCTCTTACCCCATGCCCACTCTCTCTTATTTTGTGTGACAAAATCCTCTCTCCTAGGTCTTCACACATGCCTAAAACTTTCCTCTCTTTCTCTCTTACATGAAATGTGGTTGTGGATCAAGTCAAAGTAGGAATTAGTTTGGATTTTAAATTCTATGAGGTAGAGTTTTAGGAAACCAAAACTCTTTCCTTATGGCACTGATTTTATTCAAATTTTTTTTAAAATTTTTATGATTTTATGGTATATATTGTGCACCCTTTGCTGGTGGTCCATGGTAGAAAAAGAAGGAGGGGATGCCCAAGAGTTGGGCGCCCCTTGTCTTGCCTTGTTTGGATAATCTATGACTAGGTATTTGACCTAGACAAGGACTCATCATATCTCTCTATTTAAAATAAATTTTTTTATAAAATTTTTATGAAACATAGAGCATTGAGAGACCTTTTAGGTCTCTAAGAATTAAGAAGAAAAAGTCTTAGGGCATGGAGATCTAATGGACACAAAACTAGATGTCTGGGTTAGAGCAAAGAGAAGAAGAAGAGGGTCTTCTTCTAGAGTTGCTAGGTTCATCCCTTCCCTTCCTCCATCTGGAAGTTTTTTGAAAGTGTCTCATCTAAAACTCCTTCTCTTACTTTTCATCTTTAGAAGAGTCCAAATTAAGAAGAAGAAGGCATCTGATCGACCATCGAAGAAGGATCAGCGCAGTACTAGCATACTGTGCTGATTTCCTGGATCAGGACTTCTGATCGTGATTCGTGGGCTTGTGTAGATGACTTCTAGAGGCCGAGTATGTGTGTGGCTCACAACATCATCCTCAAGTCCAGATCATCAAAGTTAGAACATCCAACTTGCAAAGTAATAGATTTGATCTATTATATTTTACATACACTAGATGTAGTATAAAAACATGTTGATATGATCAATATGTAGTTCTTGCTCTTTATATTTTAATTTTTATTTAATATCATGTAATAATTATATAATAGGATCTTAAATTTAGAAATTTTCTAATTTTATAAGATAAATTTTAATTTATTTTAGTCTTTTGCTGCCTGATCTTGAAAAAGTTTCAAGATCTAACCCTGAAACCCTAGATTTGGTTCCTTCAATTGGTATCAGAGCCTAGGTTGTTTATTATATAATTATTTATATATGCTTAGATTATTTTTTAGATTAGATCTAATTTATAATCAATTTATTAAATCTAAAATTCAAATTTTTAGATCAATCACGAACTGTAGGTTGTCCTGCTGTAAGGTTTACCCCTTACAGTGCAAAGGTTGTCCTAGTTCGTGTAGATCTATCTTTAATCATAAATTTATTAAATATGATCTAGATTAAATTTATAATTTATTAAATTTAAAAAATATTTAAATCTAAAATAAAATCTCTTTATTAATAATTTTTACGTAAAGAACCATCATATATTTGTCTGAGAAATTTGCGCAGTTTAAAGTTGAAATTGTTTCAATTACATGAACCTATTTAGATTATATCTAAAGTAGTTTCATGCTTATTTTACTTGCATTTTGATTATGAATCAAACATGCAACTTGGTTCGTAAAACTATGTTGTAAAAATATTTTACAAACATAAAAATTATTTTCGAAAAGCCGAACCCCAACCCTCAGCTCAAAACTTAATTGAGAATTAAGAAGTTGTTTGATCAAGTTCTAGAATTGTAAATTGAAGAACCTAAGACACAAACCATAACACATTGGGTTAATGGGTTAGTGGGAATTAGGTCCATTAATTAGGTTAGACCTAAGGTTAGATTAAAGATGAACTTAATTAGAGAATTGACTAAATCTAATCAATTGTTGTCTTAGATTAGGTCAAGGACTCTCTAGATCAATTATAATAGTTGTAGTTGGTCAAGTCCATGTCTTTAATGAAAACCAAATGGACTTGATTCTTGGCTAAGCGGTCTAGCACGAACTGTTAGGTTGATCTAATCGATACTAATTAAATCAGTTGGTGACTAAGGTAAACCAGACTGGTGGTTTTTAATTGGCAGCCCGCTTACTTGGCCATTTCTGATGGTGTCTAAGGCAAGTTTTGGCAGACCCTCCTACCGATCGAACTTTTCTGACCTCTTGGTAGAATTATATTTTCATTGAATCACTTGACTGTTCGAGCTGACCCAAGTCAGCTAGATAAATCAGTGTGACTGATTTAGGTGCTCCTAGACTAGTCCTTTTTAATGGTCTCCTTTAAGCTGACTTGGTGAAGCCAGTGGGAGAATCATGATAAGCTGGTTCATCTAACCTCCTCCTCTAAATCAATTAAATTCTCTAAAATTATTAGGTCCTTAAAATGAAATAGTTATGGTGATAACTAGATCATAGCCTCTCATTAAGTGAATGATAATGGGTCCATCAGTTGGATAATCATTGGAGGCCCAAAGGCCTGGTGCTTATCGGCTGATGGAATTGTCATTCATAATATGATTTCTTGACTGCATCTTTTTAAATGGTGGTTAGGTTAGCCAACCAAAGTTGGGCCTAATCATTCATTGGCTAGATGGGCCAAGTATGGTCATGTTAATGGTTGGACCTAACCAGACTTTTTCAGTGGAGGCTAAAGCCTACTAATTAGGGACTGGGGCAAAATTAAAATTACTAAAAATTATTTAAAAAAATAATTGGTTATGAACCTACCCTTAGATGTACATGGGTTGGTCAACCAAAGTTGGGCTTGTGTGTAGTCTAAGTGAATTCTAGTACCTACTAAGGAATTAGGATAATTTCTAGAATTAGAGGTAAAGGATACCAATTCGAATAAAATAGTGAAAAAAATATTTTGATTAAAGTCCAAATCTTTAGGTTTAATGAATCAATTACTAACTAGGTTATGATTTTCTTTTGTGCAGATATGGCCACTTTTCTATCACTCCGATCATTGTTGGACAATGATAAGTTGGTGGGACCCAACTTCGGTAGCTGGTACCGAAAGTTGAAGATAGTCCTGGAGCATGAATGGATCCTGTTGGGTATAAAATACCCTCAGCCGAAGTTCTTAACAGGATTGACCCTCCCAGGACTCCTCCGACTTTCGACAGCAGATGGTATCTCTCTGGACTTCTCCAACAGTCGGATTTCCACAGTACTTACTGAAATCCTCCGACGGACGAACTCCCATTGCACCACCCGAGCTCCTACGGGAGGCGGCCCATTGCCCTGAATTTCGACTGCCGGAAGACTTCGTCCGAACTCCTACGGGAGTCGGACTTCATCCCCGACTTCTACTGCAGGTGAACTTCGTCCGGACTCCTATGGGAGCCGGACTTTGTCCGCGACATCAACTGTTGGTAAGCTTCGTCCGGACTCCTATGGGAGCCGGACTTCGCCCCTGACTTTAATTGCAGGAAGACTCTGCCCGGACTCCTACGGGAGCCGGACCTCATCCCCGACTCCGACTGCAGGAAGGCTTCGTCCGGACTCCTACGGGAGTCGGACCTCATCCCCGACTCTGGCTGCAGGATGACTTCATCCGGACTCCTACGGGAGCCGGACTTCATCCCCGACTCCGACTGCAGGTAAACTTCGTCTGGACTCCTACGGGAGTCGGGCTTCGCCCCTGACTTTAATTACAGGAAGACTTCATCCGGACTTCTATGGGAGCCGGACCTCGTCCCCGACTCCAGCTGCAGGGAGACTCCGTCCGGACTCCTACGGGAGCCGGGCTTCGCCCCTGACTTTAATTGCAGGAAGACTTCTGCAGGAAGACTTCGTCCGGACTCCTACGGGAGCCGGACTTCGTCCCCGACTTCTACTGCAGGTGAACTTCGTCCGGACTCCTACGGGAGCCAGACTTCGTCCGCGACTTCAACTGCTGGTAAGCTTCGTCCGGACTCCTACAGGTGCCGAACTTCGCCCCTGACTTTAA
This sequence comes from Elaeis guineensis, assembly GCF_000442705.2. Taxonomy (NCBI): domain Eukaryota; kingdom Viridiplantae; phylum Streptophyta; class Magnoliopsida; order Arecales; family Arecaceae; genus Elaeis; species Elaeis guineensis. The sequence continues at coordinate 37,038,763 of NC_025994.2, forward strand.
TTGCAGAAAGACTTCTACAGGAAGACTTCGTCCGGACTCCTACGGGAGCCGGACTTCATCCCCGACTTCTACTGCAGGTGAACTTCGTCCGGACTCCTACGGAAGCCAGACTTCATCTGTGACTTCAACTGTAGTAAGCTTCGTCCGGACTCCTACGGGAGCCGGACTTCACCCCTGACTTTAATTGCAGGAAGACTCCACCCGGACTCCTACGGGAGCCGGACCTCGTCCCCAACTCCGGCTACAGGAAGGCTTCGTCCGGACTCCTACGGGAGTCGGACCTCATCTCTGACTCTGGCTGCAAGAAGACTTCGTCCGGACTCCTACGGGAGCCGGACTTCATCCACGACTCCGACTGCAGGTAAACTTCATCCAGACTCCTACGGGAGCCAGGCTTCGCCCCTGACTTTAATTGCAGGAAGACTTCGTTCGAACTCCTATGAGAGCCGGACCTCGTCCCTGACTCTGGCTGCAGGGAGACTCCGTCCGGACTCCTACGGGAGCCGGGCTTCGCCCCTGACTTTAATTACAGGAAGACTTCTGCAGGAAGACTTCATTCGGACTCCTACGGGAGCCGGACTTCATCTCTGACTTCTACTGCAGGTGAACTTCGTCCGGACTCCTACGGGAGCCGGACTTCGTCCGCGACTTCAACTGCAGGTAAACTTCATCTGGACTCCTATGGGAGCCGGGCTTCGCCCCTGACTTTAATTGCAGGAAGACTTCGTCCGGACTCCTACGGGAGCCGAACCTCATCCCCGACTCCGGCTGTAGGGAGACTCCGTCCGGACTCCTACAGAAGCCGGGTTTCGCCCCTGACTTTAATTGCAGGAAGACTTCTGCAGGAAGACTTCGTCTGGACTCCTACGGGAGCCGGACTTCATCCCTGACTTCTACTGCAGGTGAACTTCATCCGGACTCCTAGGGGAGCCGGACTTCGTCCACGACTTCAACTACTGGTAAGCTTCGTCCGGACTCCTACGGCAGTCGGACTTCGTCCCTGACTTTAATTGCAGGAAGACTTCTGCAGGAAGACTTCGTCCGGACTCCTACGGGAGCCGGACTTCATCCCCGACTTCTATCGTAGGTGAACTTCATCCGGACTCTTACGGGAGCCAGACTTCATCCACGACTTCAACTGCTGGTAAGCTTCGTCCGGACTCCTACGGGAGCCAGACTTCGCCCTTGACTTTAATTGCAGGAAGACTCCGCCCGGACTCCTACAGGAGCCGGACCTCATCCCCAACTCTGACTGCAGGAAGGCTTCATCCGGACTCCTACGGGAGTCGGACCTCATCCCCGACTTCGGCTGCAGGAAACTTCGTTCGGACTCCTACGGGAGCCAGACTTCGTCCCCGACTCCGACTGTAGGTAAACTTCATCCGAACTCCTACGGGAGCCGGGCTTCACCCCTGACTTTAATTGCAGGAAGACTTTGTCCGGACTCCTACGGGAGCCGGACCTCATCCCGACTCCGACTGTAGGGAGACTCCATCCGGACTCCTACGGGAGCCGGGCTTCACCCCTGACTTTAATTGCAGAAAGACTTCTGCAGGAAGACTTCGTCCGGACTTCTACGGGAGCCGGACTTCATCCCCGACTTCTACTGCAGGTGAACTTCGTCCGAACTCCTATGGGAGTCGGACTTCGTCTGCGACTTCAACTGCTGGTAAGCTTCGTCCGGACTCCTACGGGAGCCGGACTTCGCCCCTGACTTTAATTGCAGGAAGACTTCGTCTGGACTCCTATGGGAGCTGGACTTCATCCCCGACTCTGACTGTAGGTAAACTTCATCCGGACTCCTATGGGAGTCGGGCTTCGCCCCTGACTTCAATTGCAGGAAGACTTCTGTAGGAAGACTTCGTCCGGACTCCTACGGGAGTCAGACTTCATCCCTGACTTCTACTGCAGGTGAACTTCGTCAGGACTCCTACGGGAGCCGAACTTCATCTGCGACTTCAACTACTGGTAAGCTTCATCCAGACTCCCACGGGAGCTAGACTTCACCCCTGACTTTAATTGCAGGAAGACTCCGCCCGGACTCCTAAGGGAGCCAGACCTCATCCTCGACTCCGGCTGCAGGAAGACTTCTGCAGGAAGACTTCGTCTGGACTCCCACGGGAGCCTAACTTCGTCCCCGACTTCAATCGCAAGAACACTTCGTTCGGACCCCTACGGGAGCTAGACTTCATCCCCGACTTCAACCGCGAGAAGACTCCGCTCGGACTCCTGCGGGAGCCAGATCTCATCTCCGACTTCAGCTGCAGGAAGACTCCACCCGGACTCCTAAGGGAGTCAGACTCCACCCCTAACTTTAATTGCAGGTAGACCTCGCCCGAACTCCTACAGGAGCCAGACTTTGCCCCTGACTTTAATTGCAGGTAGACCTCGCCCGGACTCCTACGGGAGCCAGATCTCGTCTCCGACTTCGACTAAAGGAAGACTTCATCCGGGCTCATATGGGAGCCAGACTCCGAGCTCCTCTCAGACGGGTAGTTAGCCACCTCTCTCCGCCAGACACTCCAGCCGAACTTCGATCGATAGGCCTGGACCCCCTGGCAGGCCGCAGTGACGGCCACGACTCTGCTCCACTTCCTGCAACAGATTCTGTGCGGCTCCATCACTCCCTAGCAGGCCACAGTAATGGCCATGATACTGCTCCACTTCCTGCGATGGATTCCATGTGGCTCCATCACTCTCTGGCAGACCACCATAATGACCACGATTCTGCTCCACTTCTTGCGATGGATACCGCATATTTCCTCCACCCTCTGGCAAGTCGCAACAACGGACGCCGCTCCACTCCCCGCAACAGACTCCACATGGCATGTCCCGGTGATGGCCACGATCCCACTCCACTACTCTTCGCAACAAACTCCTCCTGACCCTGGGCAGTCCACCATCAGACGGTTACAGACATCGCTATCAGTCTGTTGCCCCCTCCGCTTATAAAAGGGGGGACCCCAGATACGTTATTCTCTAAGCTCTAATTTCTATCCCAAAACTCTGCTAAAATTTTCGTTCGAACACTCCATTCTTGTTGAGGCAGAGAACTGACTTGAGCGTCAGAGGGTCTTGCCAGAGCAACCCCAACTCCGGTTTAGACTTCTTTTGCAGGTCTCGACGGTGACCGCGACTCCCTCGACTCCAGCTTCTCTGGTGCAAGTGAATTTTTGCACCAATAGGATTGACGCTAGAGGAAGGGGTGTGTCTTCGCAGCACCCTTGTTCTTAAAGGAACACTCAACGGGACCGCCTCCGGTCATCTTTTCCGACATCCACTCCTCCTTCCCCCACTTGATCTTCGCCCAATGCCTCCCCACAAAGTATCCACACAGTAATCCATGGCCTCCGCAGCCAGATCTCAGGCTCCAACCTCACCTCCAGTCTCCCAGTCTCTACCTCCTCCTCCGGCAATGACGGTTGGTGTGGAGCAATTCGACCTACTGGTGCAGCAGGTCAGAGGCCTCACTGAAGCTGTGCAGGCCATGCAACAGCAGCAGCAGCTGCAGGCATCGGTGCGATCGGAAAGAGCGTCGCCAGAACTCCAAAATCCGATGGTGGGATGGGCCACTTGGGCCAGCCGCCCTATCTTTCCCGGATAGACGAATCCAAGGGTGGAGAGCCCTCAATCGGACCATGATTCCACCCTCGAAAGATCTCTACCTCCATTCTACCAGAAGATCCTCGAGACCTGTAGTCGAGAGAATTTCCTGGACCGGAGGCTCCAGGAGATGAACCGACGGATCAAAGAGCTCTGCCACGCTCCCCTCGCTTATGGTGAGGATATTTGTACTGACCCTCCTTTTTCTCAGATGATCATGCAGGAACCGATCCCGCCGAACTTCAAGCTCCCTCAATTCGAAAGCTACGACGGGACTTCGGACCCAGTTGACCACCTAAAGGCCTTCCAGATAATGATGCTGCTTTATGGCACACTCGATGCCATTCTATGCCGAGCCTTCCCATCCACCTTGAAGGGAGCGGTGAGAAACTGGTACTCGGCACTGAAGTCGGTACCATCTTTTCCTTTGATCAGATGAGCCACCAGTTCGTGGCTCATTTTGTTAGCAGCCGGCATCCCCGAAAGGGTTCGGAGTCCCTCATCAACATCAAGCAGAGGGAGGGAGAGTCCATTCGGGCCTACATCAACCGTTTCAATGTCGCCGCATTGGAGGTCCGAAACTTGGACCAATCGGTAGCGATGGCCGCCCTGAAAGGCGGCCTTCAGAAGAATGGCCTCTTATTCTCCCTGAAAAAGAAGTACCCCAGAGATTTTGCTGACCTATTGGCTCAGGCCGAAAGGTACGCTCGAGCGGAAGAAGCCTTCAAAATGAAGGATGAGGAGACCGCGAGAGAGTGGCAGGCGGGAGGCTCGAGTAAGCCCATGGTCGAAAAAGGGTCGAGAGAAGCTCGGCCATGCTCTCAAACTCCTCCCGGGCACAAGCGCGTCCAGACTCCCCCTCGAGCATGCAGGCAGGGAAGCCCGGAGCGCCAAGCTCGATGGGGCTCTCCCCCAGGAAGGTTCCACAACTATGCCCCCCTCAATACATCAAAAACCTAGGTGTTGATGAAGGTCAGAGAGCAGCTTCCAAGGCCAGAGAGGATGCGCATGCACCCCGAGAAGTGCAACCCCAACAAGTTTTACCTCTACCATCGTGACCACGGCCACGATACAGAGGAGTGCATTCAGCTCCGAGATGAGATCGAGGAGCTCATCAGACGAGATCGGCTCGACAGGTTCATTCGACGCCGATCTGAGGGCAGAGAGGATCGGCCAAAGATCCTGCCGCAACCTGAACCATCGAGGAGGGAAGAGCAGTCCGGAGATCGATCTCCAATCGGGATCATCAACTCCATCACCGAAGGACCTCAAAGAGAAGTAGACCTTCCATGACCATGGGACTTGAAAAATCAGTAAATATATTACTAACGACTTTACTTTGAATCAAAATTTCTTTCGACTTTGCATGTCTTTCCCTTTTGGCATGGACTTGTTACGACTGGGGATAACCCCTTCAAACAATCAAAACAAGGTCATGTTAAGAACAGGAGGAGAACCTCGTCCTAACATAAGTAAAATGAAAGTCCGATTATTTTAAGATTGGATTGGGGGAGAGGCCCATATAACGGCCCTTAGGTGCCCCCTTGGCCATGTTAGGAATAGGAGGAGAACCTCGTCCTAACATGAGCAAAGCGAAGGCCCGATTCTTTTAGACCGGATGGGGGAAGAGGCCCTACAACGCCCTAATGTGCCCTCACAGTCATGTTAGGAACAGGAGGAGAACCTCATCCTAACATGAGCAAAATCAAAGGCCCGATTCTTTTAGATCGGATGGGGGGAGAGGCCCTACAATGCCCTAATGTGCCTCCACAGCCATGTTGGGAACAGGAGGAGAACCTCGTCCTGACATGAGCAAAATCAAAGGCCCGGTTCTTTTAGACCGGATGGGGGGAGAGGCCCTTGCAACGGCCCTTATGTGCCTCCACAGCCCCGTTGGAAACAGGAGGAGAACATCATCCTAACCTGAGCTGAGATCGACTACGTCAAGAATAAAAGGAGAACCTCATCTTGACGATGATAAAAACCCGATCGTCCAACACGATCGGATAAAGGGAAAAATCCCTCAATGGCACCTCTACACTTCTGTGCGACCCCACAAAAAGCAAGGGGAGACCCTCACTCAGAAAAGAGGAGAATAATTAAAAAGGAAAGCGATGAACTACATCGACAACAGATGAAAAATAAACTACACCAACGATGTAGGGAACCTCATCTCAACAAAGACAGGAGTTCCTACCGAACATCCCCGGCCTCTAGGAGAGCTCTCGACACAGGTCAAGAAAATAATGACTCCTTCGAGGTAATGCAAGGTTTGGACCATCGAGTCCGAGCCTACGGCCATGGACGACAAGAAAAGTAAATCAGCGTGGCGACGACGGGGTACCTCCAAACAACATCGATGCCGAACAAGTCAAAAGACAAAAGAAGTTCGGCGGATGATAATTTAATACAATGCGTGGATGAGGTAACACAAAATCTCCTTTTTATTTCATTCACGAAATATGCACTACAAAGCCCAGAAGGCTAAAGGAAGAAAAGCAAAACCACAAGAATAAAACAAAACAACAAAAGAAAAAATGTATACATGGAAAGACGGAAGGCCAAAAAGAGCCCTAGGGAAGCTCTGCTCCTTCCGACCTCGAATTATCGACTTCACTTCTTATCAAGGTCTGCCTCAGATTTTCAACTTCTTCTTCTAGCTCTCTCTTTTTCAGCAGCATGTCCCGGAACATCCGATGAAGTCACTGCCTTTCATTCTCTGCCTCTCGATACCTCTTTCTCAGGATCTCGGATTCTGCCTCCACATCCTTGACTGCCCGCTGCTCGTACACCAGCTAGATCTTCAATTATTGCAGCTCGGCCCTCCCCTCCCCAAGAGCGACAGATAGTTCTTCTATGGTCTTTCTCAGGGATTGGAGTTCGTCAGAATCCTGAGCGGAAGCAGACTGAACCCCCTCAGCTAGCTGCCTTTGAAGGCATGCAACCTCATCGGTCGCCATCCTGAGCCTCCCCTTGTGTTCGTCCACCTGCCTGCGCCAGCCGGTCTGGTGCGCGTCATAGCTCGCCTCGGCATCTTGGAGCTGCCGCTGAAGGTCGGAGACCTTCTTCGACCATTCCCGATCGCTGTCGGCCCAAGCCAAAAGCCGAGATGAGCTTCCTTCCAACTGACCGATTCTCTCCTGTACAGCCGACAGCTCCACTCTGAGAGAACTGATCTTGGCAGCTTGAGCCCAAGATCGATCGCTGGCGCACTTCTTGTGTTCCTTGAGCTCCTTCTCAAAGTTCATCTTTCTCCGGCTATACTCCATGATCCCCTTCACGTGGAGGTTTCGGAAGTGGGTGGCCTCTGCGGTGGCTTCAGAGTGACTCTCCCTCAACCTGCGAAGTTCGCCTTCCATCTTCTTCGACCTTTTTATCAAATGAAGAACTTCCTTCTTCAGGTGCTGGATCGTGGACTTCAGTGGAATCCCCTGGGGCAAGAGAAGCACTTCGGCAGGATACTACCATCGGGAGACAAAAGCGTCAAGGCGCATCTCATTGCAGAAAGAAAAATAAAAAAGGAGGAGGAAGGAAGAGTGGAGAAGAGTGGAAAAGCCGTCCACAAGGAGAAACTCAACTTTATTGATTGAATATTTCTTAAAGACAAAAAGGAAAGAAAAAATTACAGTAAAAGAAAAATACAAGGTCGGAGGTCTCAGACCTCTGAAGTAGGAGTTGGGGAGCTCGGTGTCCCTGGAAGGGGGGCTGCGGTAGCAGTAGCAGTAGGAGAGGGATCGGCCTCATCTTCAGACTCCTCGCCCAAGAAGCTGAGATCGAGCTCGAGAAATTTTCTGGCCACCTTCTCTTAGCAGAGCTCGAATCTCTTGATGAATGCTTCTTGGCCGAACCTGACGTTCAAGTCCCTCATCTCCGCAGAGGCCTTGAACTCCTCCACCGCAAGAACCCTGGCCTCCGAGACCAGGATCGAGATCTGCTCCGCCAAATTTACGACCTCGGCCTTTGCCTTCCTCACCGTCTCCTCTGAGGTCTGCTTTTCTTCCTCTCGGGCCTGCTTTTCTTTCTCCAGAGCCTCTTGGAGGGTAACTACTTCGGCTGCCTTTTCTTTGAGGCGAGCAACTTCAGCCCGACGATGCTCCTCCACCTGGATGGCGTCCCTCCTCGCCCGATTCGTCGCCTCAATATTGGCAAGGAGCTGGTGCCCAATCTGCAAGGGCGGCTAGGGGATCAGAACAAGGGTCGAAAAGCCAATTAAATGAAGATTTGTTTACCTTGGGAAAGGACCCTAGGGAGTCCCAAACCTGCTGCTCAGGATCGACACGATCAATCCTCTCGATGACTTCGGGCAGAATGCAGCCGTCGATCAACCACTTGATCAAGTCCCTGTCATTGAGGGGATTCTTAGCTCTTCTTCAAAACTGTGGGATTCTTCGATGGCGACCCGACGACCACTTATCCTGCGGGCCACCGATTTCCTTCTCCTCCCCCTCTCGACCCCGGGTGCCTCCGCAGGACGGGCCCCCGAAATGGGAGCCTCAGTGAGGGGACTCCTTGAAGGGGCCCGAGGAGCGGGGGTTCGGCGTCCTAGGGAATCTCGACCATGGGAGCCACCTGGGCAAGCACGGTCGAGCTCATCTCCTTTGTTCTGGCCTTCTTTGCTGGTCCGGAGGCCGGGTGCCTTTTCTTTTATGGGCCTTGAGGCCCCTGGCGAGCATCCGTGCTGCTTCGGCATCCATTCCTTAAAAAAAAAAAATCAATCAAAAATCGATGATAGGGTGAAAAAAGAAGAAGGGACATGCAAAAAAAAAAAAAAAAAAAAAAAAGAGAGAGAGAAAAGAAGAGAAAAAGAAGAAGGATGGAGAAAAGAAGAGGAAAGAAAAGATGGAATACTCGCAGGGTCCTGGGGACTTAAGCCGATGTTGAACAAAAACTGCTCCTTCAGAAGGTTGGGAAGGGAAGGAGCGGAATAGCCAAGAAGCTTCCTGGTGGCTTGAAGGTCGTCCTCCCCCAGGCTGGGGGCCCGGCGGACAGAGTCCCTCAGAGAGCCCCAAGGGGGCAAGCCCAGCCTCAAAGTCAGGCAGTGGACGAAGAGGTACTTTCCCTTCCAGTTGTGGATTGAAGAGGGAGCACCTTTCAGCAACCCCTTCTTGCCAAACTGGGGGAAGAAATACCACCAGTCCTTTACCGAGGGGTGATGCTTGAAGGTGTAGAAATGCCTAAACAAAGAAAGGGATGGCTGAACTTCGACTACGTGGCAAAGAGAGAGAAACTCTATCAAAAACCTAAAGGAATTCGGTACAACTGAAGCTAAAGAAATATCTAAGAAATGAAAGAGGGTGACGACGAAGGGCGGAAGCGGCAGTCGGAGCCCGACGCGGAAGGCCTCCTGATACAGGCAGAAACGACTGGGTGGGGGAGTGCTAGCCCGGTCGGAGGGACCAAGAAGCTCCGATCGTACTCCGGAGGAACTCCATACTGAACCCTTATCAGCAGGAGTTCATCCAGAGTCAGAGAGCAGCGAATGCACCCGACGCAAAAACCTGGTGAAGCCCAGCCCCAGATGTGGGTTCGTCTACAGTGTGGGGGTTCTGGGGGGCTGAGGTGGACGAACTCCCGGAACCGCTAGAGGCGGAAGTGCTAGAAGATATTTAAATGAGGAACCTAAAAATCTCGGAGAAATCGGGCGGAACAAGAGGCGAAAGGTTTGCGGGGAACCAAACCAAAGGAGAGTGATAGGAGAAAGATGGAGGAAAAGGGGCACCCGAATGGCAAGAAGGGGAACAAAGTTTTGAGACTAACCTAAGCGATTTGGAGAGATGCGAAGGTGCGAAAATGAAGACGGCTCGAGGAATACCTAAGGCTGGAAAGGGCACTGAGAAAAATCGGAGTTCTCAGGGAGAAGAAGGGCGCCAGAACGAGACTATCGAATAGAGTGGGACTCTTGGAGGAGGAGTGCGGGTTTAAATAGACCCCGAGATCCGGCATAATGATGATTGCGAATCCCCTCTGACCAGTCTCTTTTCGTCGTGTGTCCCACTCACCACAGTGGGCGGTTAAAAAGTGGCAAACGGCTGATAAAGCCTTTATTGCACCACGCCTTGAGCACCGTTCCGCTGCAGGTTCCAAAAGAGCCTCTTCGGATTGCTTCGATTTGAAAAGACTCCAGCGCACGCGCATTGAATGTCAAAATATCTGAGGATGATTGTGCGTGGACATCAAGGGAGCAACTTCGGCTGTGAAAACCTCTCTGTACTTTCTTCATTCAAAATTCGAACTCGGAAGTAGGGGGACTGGTGTTGGGTATAAAATACCCTCAGCTGAAGTTCTTAACAAGATTGACCCTCTCAGGACTCCTCCGACTTTCGACTGCAGATGGTATCTCTCCGGACTTCTCCAACAGCCAGATTTCCACAGTACTTACTGAATTCCTCCGACGGACGAACTCCCATTGCACCACCCGAGCTCCTACGGGAGGCGGCCCATTGCCCTAAATTTCGGCTGCCAGAAGACTTCATCCGAACTCCTACGGGAGCCGGACTTCCTCCCCGACTTCTACTGCAAGTGAACTTCGTCCGGACTCCTACGGGAGCCAGACTTCGTCCGCGACTTCAACTGCTAGTAAGCTTCATCTGGACTCCTACGGGAGCCGGACCTCATTCCCGACTCTGGCTGCAGGAAGGCTTCGTCCGGACTCCTACGGGAGCCAGACCTCGTCCCCGACTCCGGCTGCAGGAAGACTTCGTTCGGACTCCTACGAGAGCCGGACTTCATCCCCGACTCCGACTGCAGGTAAACTTCGTCTGAACTCCTACGGGAGCCGGCTTCACCCCTGACTTTAATTGCAGAAAGACTTCGTTCGGACTCCTACGGGAGTCGGACCTCATCCCCGACTCCGGCTACAGGGAGACTCCGTCCGGACTCCTACTGGAGTCGGGGCTTCGCCCCTGACTTTAATTGTAGGAAGACTTATGCAGGAAGACTTCGTTCGGACTCCTATGGGAGCCAGACTTCGTCTCCGACTTCTACTGCAGGTGAAATTCATCCGGACTCCTACGGGAGCCAGACTTCGTCCGCGACTTCAACTGCTGGTAAGCTTCGTCTGAACTCCTACGGGAGCCGGACTTCGCCTCTGACTTTAATTGCAAAAAAACTTCTGCAGGAAGACTTCGTTCGGACTCCTACGGGAGCCGGACTTCGTCCCCGACTTCTACTGCAGGTGAACTTCGTCTGGACTCCTATGGGAGCCAGACTTCGTCCGTGACTTCAACTGCTGGTAAGCTTTGTCCGAACTCCTACAGGAGCCGGACTTCGCCCCGGACTTTAATTGCAGGAAGACTCCGCCGGACACCTACGGGAGCGGACCTCGTCCCCGACTTTGGCTGCAGGAAGGCTTCGTCCGGACTCCTACGGGAGCCGGACCTCATCCCCGACTCTGGCTGCAGGAAGACTTCTTCTGGACTCCTACGGGAGCCGGACTTCATCCCTGACTCCGACTACAGGCAAACTTCGTCCGGACTCCTATGGGAGCCGGGCTTCACCCCTGACTTGAATTGTAGGAAGACTTCATCCGGACTCCTACAGGAGCCAGACCTTGTCCCCAACTCCGGCTGCAGGGCGACTCCGTCCGGACTCCTACAGGAGCCGGGCTTCACCCCTGACTTTAATTGCAGGAAGACTTCTGTAGGAAGACATCGTCCGGACTCCTACGGAGCCAGACTTCATCCCCGACTTGTACTGCAGGTGAACTTTGTCCGGACTCCTACGGGAGCCGGGCTTCATCCGCGACTTCAACTGCAGATAAACTTCGTCCGGACTCCTACGGGAGTCAGGCTTCGGCCCTTACTTTAATTGCAGAAAGACTTCGTCCAGACTCCTACGGGAGCCGGACCTCATCCCCGACTCCGGCTGCAGGGAGACTCCATCCGGACTCCTACGGGAGCCGAGCTTTGCCCCTGACTTTAATTGCAGGAAGACTTCTGCAGGAAAACTTCGTCCGGACTCCTATGAGAGCCGGACTTCATCCCCAACTTCTACTGCAGGTGAACTTCGTGTACGAACCAGATCTAGGGTTTCAGGGTTAGATCTTGAAACTTTTTCAAGATCATACAGCGGAAGACTAAAATAAATCAATATTTATTTTTTAAAATCAGAGAATCTCTAGATCTAAGATCCTATTACATGATTATTATATAGCATTAAATCAAAAATTAAAATATATAAATATAGCATGAACTACATGTTGATCATATCAACATGTTTCTATACCACATCTAATGTATGTATTAAACAATAGATCAGATCTATTACCTTGCAAGTTAGATGCTCTAACCTTGCTGATCCGGGCTTAAGGATGATGTTGCAAGCCACACACATGTCCGACCTCTAGGAGTCATCCACACGAGCCCACGAATCTCGATCAGAAGTCCTGCTTCAAAAAATCAGCACAGTATGCTAGTACTGCATTGATCCTTCTTTGATGGTTGATCAGGTGCCTCCTTCTTCTTGATTTGGACTCTTCTAAAGATAGAAAGTAAAAGGAGGAGTTTCAGATCTGAGATGCTCTCAGGAAACTCAAGATGGAGGGAGGAAAGGTATGAAAACAAAAAACCCTAGAAGAAGACCCTCTTCTTCTTCACATTTTTCTCTCTAGACACCCTAAATTGCATCTTTTATATCTCCACGACCCAAAGGTCTTTCTCTCTTATTTTTGGACGACACAAAGGTCTCTTAAATCTCTATCTTCTTCTAAAATTTCACAAAGAAACTCATTTTATACAGAGAGATATGATAGAGTCCTTGTCTAGGTCAAATACCTAGTCAAGGCTTATCCAAACATGGCAAGTTAAGGGGCGCCCAACTCTTGAGCACCTCCTCCATATTTTCATGCATGGATACCAGAAAAGAGTGCATAATATATACCCTAAAATCACAAAAATTCCAAAAAAAATTGGATAAATTCGGTGCAAAATTGAAAGAGTTTTGGATTTCTAAAACTCTATCTCATAGAATTCGAAATCCAAACTTATTCCTTTTGATTTGATCCAAACCACCTTCCATGTAAGAAAGAAGAGAGGAAACCTTTTGTGAACATGGGAGAGACCTGGAAAAGGGCTTTTGTTGCACAAAATAAGTGGAGATTGGCGTTGAATAAGAGAGAGGGCATGGGGAAGGCTTATGTGGCGCAAGGTGGAATCCTAGTCTTACTAGGATTCTATCTTATGACTTGTTTTAATTTGGTTTCCCAAATCAAATCAAACCAAAATTAAATTAACCTAATTAAAATAGGTTTTAACCTAATTAAAAATATAATTTAATTAGATTAAATTAGATTTAAATCTGATTTAATTTTTTAATCAAATTAGAAATTAGATTGACCCAAGTCCTAGTTGAACTAGGACTAGTTTTTCCTTACACTTGGCTTATCCAATAAACCAATTGAACTTGATCCAATCAAGCCCAAAATAAATCTAATTAAATCATATTTAATTATACTTAATCTCAGCCCATTGGCTTAATCAAATTAAGCCAATTAGCAATCGAATTGCTAATCGATCCTCCTGCAATACTTGCACTGGGTTAAATGTCAATCGTATTGATCATTTAACCCTAGAACGATTCTTAATCGTTGATCAACCATCCGATCGGATCATGAACTCTAATGTGTGTGACCTCATAGGTCCGAACCTAAGTCGGTAGTATAGAAATAAATTTTTGTACCAATCAAAGTGATCATCTAGCAATGGTACCCGACGACCGGATAGGTCGAATGTGTAGAACAACATCCTTAGAACCCATGCGGATATAGTTTTCATATAATTCATCCTCTTGACCAAAATGATCATAAGACACCCCAGAGTTCAACTATCAACTCTGATCAGGTTATCCACATTGTATTTCAAAATATCAAATCCATCTGATGGATTATCCTGGCCAAGGTTTTGCTAAATTGAAATACAGTGACTCATTCTTCTCCAACTCTTGGAGTGGTCAATCCCATCTTGATCACACTCTGACTTCACAAGTACTTGACTGTGCCCAGAAGCCTTCCATCCTGAATTAGAAATTCAGTTAGTCCAGTACCAAAGCACAGTGAGTTGCTTGCAAGTCACTGAGGCGATCTCAAGTCTAAGGGACACTTATACCTATATCCCATCAGAGACATTCTCGACAGCAGAATACTCTGGAGTTGGTCACGTTCAATGATGATGTACCCTTACATCTCACCTGTATGCCACACCAGTGTCTCCACACTCCTTGGTTAAGAGGACAACCAACCTATATGGCCTACAGCGACCTATGCTCGATAGAAGCTGTCGTCCTTATTAACAGCTTATCATTTGGTCGTGAACAGTTTTACGGACTAATCGATAAATCCTCTCTTTATCGAACTTAAATAGTCCTAAGGACTTCATCATAACAACGGAGTTCATTAGAAGATGAAAGCTTATGATGAAGATGTCAAATATATTTTATTTATTAACAAATCAATTACAATACTTGGTTGCTCAACCGTCAACAGCTTGACGATTGGCTTTTGGGACATATTTCCCAACAACTCCCACTTGTCCTAAAGCCACTCGACACAGTATCTAATACCCATCTTCGACTTGTGGTTGTCAAACTCCTTTATCGCCAGGGCTTTAGTTAAGGGGTCGGCCAGGTTCTCCTTTCCGTCGATCTTCTGAAGGTCGACGTCACCTCGATCCACGATCTCTCGGATCAGGTGGAAGAGGTGCAAGATGTGCTTCATCCACTGATGTGCTTTGGGTTCCTTCGCCTGAGCTATGGCACTAGTGCTATCGCAGTAGAGCAGGACCGGACCATCGAGTGAGGGTGCTACTCCGAGCTCGTTGATGAATTTCCTCAGCCACACAGCT